>NC_056728.1:11637841-11727841 GCF_019279795.1 Protopterus annectens | reverse complement strand
GTGAAGATCTTGAGGCACAGGTGGACAGTAGTCTCTCCTTTGATAATCACATCACCACAGTGGTCAGGAAATCCTTCTACGTGGCTCACCTCATCACAAAAGGTTTCTCATCCAGAAAAAAAGGTCATTGTTTGCCTCTACTCATCACTCATTAGACCCATTATAGAGTACAATGCCCCGTTTGGTATGTACCTCTCAAGACATCTGCAACAACTGGAAAGGCCGCAGAAATACCTCACTAAAAGAATCACAGGACTAAAGCAGATGCCCTATGCTGACCATCTAAAAAACTCCACCTATACTCTGTCGCATATCGTCTACTCAGAGGCGAACTCTGCTTTACATACAAGGCCATGTCAAACCATGAGCTGTTGGACATGCTACACTTAAAAAAATCCCAATCCCTCAGAGACACACGCTCCAGGGATCTAAACCTTGTTACCACAATGAACAAAACATGCTGGAGGGATAGGTTCCTGACCCAGAGACTCCCCAGACTCTGGAATAGACTGCCCATACATGTCAAGCAGAGCACCTCTTTGGCCCTCTTCAAAAGGAACCTTGATGATTGGATGGGAGATAGGAAATTCACCCCGGGGATCACGTCAGTCACCCTGCTAGACAGGGGTCCAGGGAAGTAAATACTGTGGGAAGAAATAGCCAGGGAATTGTTATGGCTAGGCTTGTATAGGCCCTAGGGCCGATAGCCTAGTACCAACCTATGAAACTATGAACATGGAAGTTCACGGTCCCCAGGTATTTTAGCCAATGTACTCAGATCTTACTGACATCTGTTAAAAAGTGACTGCACTGCAGAGCCAACCTTTACTGCTGTACAGTGATACACCTTCATATTTATAAAACAGGAACATTTACCAGATGGATTCATTATACATTTGTTGCAGAATGCCTCAACACTCCACACATTAAGCTTTAAGTTTTACAATTATACGACACATGTCCATGCTTTAGCTTCTTGGATCCATGTCTTGTCAGAACGTTGCTAATTGCAGTAACTATGCTTCCTGCTTCCTTCTTGAATCACATGTGTACTCAATGGGACTGACATAGGAGTTTATTTACATACTAAAATACCATACTGTGAAAGACAACAAAACCTACATGTGCTTTTGAAATTCTCATAGACTCCTTCACTCCATATTAGAAATAACCATATTTAGGCTTACTATCAAGAAAGGTCATTCTTGTACCTGAAGTAATGAGTCCTTGCTACCTGCCATTACATTTCTGTTATTAAGTTAGCATATAAAGGCAAAAAAGGAGCCTGCCTTATTGGTTTATTTTAAAAGAAACTTTAAGCAACTGGCTCCTGCCAAGGCAAGTTGAACTGTAACTGAAAACATTAATGTTTATTTTATTTTAGTTTTCGAGATTAAGAGCAATAGCTCATTATTTTATTTTCATAATTCAAGAATGCAGCATCAGGCAAAGTGATTATACAAACCACACTGTCTTTGGAAAATACATTATTTATGCATGTGTAATAGCTTTAACTGTGTTAGTGTTAGGATGTGATCATATCTTCAGCAAGCTTTGAAATACTTTCCTACTTCCTTTCTGCAATATTAATGATTTATGACTTTCCAATAAAATATATAAGTTGGCTAGAAGTATTTTACAAAAATTTGCAGTTGTTACCAAACTTTTTGAAATTTCATTTTATTACATTTATAGATACTAGATGAATTAGTTCACATTGTTTTAGCATTAAAAAATTACAAAGAAGAAAAATGATTTGACGCCAAGAACTTTTTTTGGTTTATGCAGCATCTAATGGGTACTGCCCAAATACATGTAGAGTCCTAGTACTACAGATTACTCCATTAAGATAGTAGGGAACTATAGATACTCCACTAAGATAATGGGGAAATATTCTTCAATCAAACTAAGCATGAAGAATCAAACTTTGCTGTCTTGCCACTTCAGCATGTCATGAGCATATCGATGCCCATTTGTGCATTAATTCCAGACAGAAGTCATGTTTTCTATTGCTCCCTATTGAAATATCAGTACTCACAATGCTGTGTGCCAATAAGTTAAAAAAAAATACCAAAAATCCAAGAACAGAGTGAATCTCTAACATCACTCTTCTCCTTTAATCTTTTCCACAGATGTAAGCCCCCCGCACCCCCTGAACTTATATATATATATATATATATATATATATATATATATATATATATATATATATATATATATATATATATATATATATATATATATATATATATATATATACCAACTCCAAAATTGCTATACCTTGGAGAAAAGGGAATATTCTGGGAAATGGCCATTTCAGACTTAATATGTATGAGTCCATTTTCTGGCCATTCAGTCTCCGTGTTTCAGGACTCGTTCTAGTGGGTCCTGACATTTCACATGGTTACTGTTTTCTGTTTAGAAATTATTCCTCACCTTTATTTGCAAGTCTCAGTATATTATAGTACTGATACTCATAAATGTCCCATCTTTAGTTCTACCTTCCATGGACTTTGCAGATGATCTCTCTGTTTGTTTTGTCATCTGTACTAATTCTCCTAACTTGTTTAAATTAATTAAGCAAAGTCATGCTGGTCCACTGAAAGAAAATACTGGAACAGATAATTTCGACTCTTTGAGATCAGGTCATGGCTGAAAAGTATGAAATAGACCAGTCTACTTACTTGGTGAACAAGGACTAAATAAATAAAAATAAATAAGATAGCCGATACACTGAGTACCTGTGATATGCTTTATTTAGTTAACAAAAGTCCACTGAAAGAAAATACTGGAACACAGATATGATGGGATGTCTTTCATTAGACCAGCATCGGCATTACATACAGTTAATCAAGGTTTTGGACTAACATGAGTCTTTCGCTTTGAGTTATTAAGACATTGATGTTAGACACAGTGCTTTAATACCCATTTGAGCCATAAAGGGTAAATTACAGTACATTATTTCATCCTCATAGGTTAAAAGAAAAACAAAAAATACAAATCTGAGGGGAAAACAACTCAATATGGCAAAGCATATCAGAGAGTGTGTGTGTGTGTGTGTGTGTGTGTGTGTGTGTGTGTGTGTGTGTGTGTGTGTGTGTGTGTGTGTGTGTGTGTGTGTGTGGCGGGGGGGTGATTATAATAAATTGAAAGTAATAGTTAAAGTCTAATGTAAAAGTGGAGGTTCTCAGAGAATGATACATTAGAACCTACATTCATTACAGAGACAGGAAACCTACTCAGTATAAATACAAACCTAACACTTAATGAGAAAATAAATCATAGAGATCTGCTTGAAGACTTGTTAAATCCAGAGAAAGAAAAAAAATCTAAAATTCAGAAATTTATTACTCTGTCCATGTATGAAATATGAGTAAAACGGGTGTTTGATTTAAAAAATTATACAGGTGTGTGTGTGTGTTCGTGAATGCGTGCGTATGTGTGTGTGTGTGTGTGTGTGTGTGTGTGTGTGTGTGTGTGTGTGTGTGTGTGTGTGTGTGTGTGTGTGTGTGTGTGTGTGTGTGTGTGTGTGTGTGTGTGTGTGTGTGTGTGTGTGTGCGTGTGTGTGTGTGTGTGTGAGTGGAAAAATTACACGCCAAATGTCACTGCATTGACATCAAAAGAATGGTTGAAAATCAAATACCCCCCCCCCCAATGACCCATCAAGGGAGCAAAATCAGGTTAGTATGTGTCCAGGAAGTGTTTCCTATGCATTTCCTTTACACAAGCTTAAAGTATTTCTGCATTTAATGCATTTGTAGTCGATTATGAATGACTGACAGAATATGTATATGTATATGAATATGTATACTCTATGAAATCATCAGATAATATTTAGAACAACATATAGGGATTTAGGTACAGTGGCATTATATGTTCAGTACTAACTGCTTGGCTTGTTGCTTGGTATTAACCATTGTCATGGTAGTAAGTCTCCTTAGCTGTCACAAAAAAAGGTCTTTGAGAACATGTTTAAAGGCCACAAATGTATCTTTGATTTTTACTTCTGTGTTGAGCTGGTTCCAAATGGCAGGACTTAGTCTAGAGAATGATCTTTCCTCCAAAATCAGTTTTGAAGCATAAATGGGTGAGGGAAAGGTTGTCATTTTGAAAGTTTCTCAGGTGTGATTTTGCTGCCTAAATATAAAGACTGAGGTGTAGTTAGGGGGTGTGAAAGAAACTTATGTTTAAGATTTTTAAAAGTAAGTGTGCCAAGATTTCTGCTAGCTATTTTGTGTCACTAAGTTTATATAGCTGTGTATAATGGCAGTAAACAGCAATGTTGAGACCATAGTGTTGTGCTATGAGAAAGGGACTCCTGAGTGAATAAGATGTTACTTTAGAATATATGTATGCCACATATACACTATTACACATTATTAGTGAAACAATGTGTCTAACATTAATGTCCTTCTAACTTCCAATGAAGGACTCAAGGTAGACAGAAAGTTTGATTAATGGTAAAAATCTATGTTGGGCCAATAAAAGATATCACATATAAAAGATATCACATCGGCTCTGTTTGCCAGTGTTGGTCCTGGTTTGTACATTTTTTCCAGTAAATTAAATATTTTTGAACTTTTTCTATCAGGTCAGTTGTAACACTATCTCAGCTAATCACTGCACTTCCTGCCCACTCATCCTGTGACGCAGGAAACTTTATTACAGTTTCACTGTTGACATACTTACAAACATACCACCATAACCTCTCTAGACTCAGCTAGGGTTGCCTATTTAAAATACAAAACACATAACTGTGAATCTTGCAACTACAACAAGAAAGTGTGACCAGTAAAGAATTAAACTTGCTGCCATGTCATTATGTGCTTTGCACTTGGGTTTTACTAACCTACATTGTTCATTATGGGGGGGGGGTGCCCACTCACCTATGCTACTTATAAATGCTTAATACAGGTAAGGGGAATACCTTAAGATATCAATCTCAGACTTAGTATAAAGATTTTCATTTTGCATATTTAGTCCTGCATTTCCAAAGATTGCAATTGTGGTCCTCAAAATTTCAACAGGAATCCCCCCCCCCCAAAGGGGACACTCATATTTCCTGAGGCCAGTCCTGGTACATCAGCACTCCCAGTCATCTCATTTATATCAGTGTGCTAACAGACCATCCTTGCCACCACAAGTGCAATCAGACAAGAATTCCATTATAGTCCATTATAGTATTTGTTGTCTTCCACGTCATACAGGAGTAGGATATTCCACTCATCCCTCCCCTATCGATAGGAAAATTTCCTAAGTCCTGCCTGAATTACCACTAGCCAAATTGCCTTCATTCTGCTTTGAAAATAGGATGTTTGCTTAGTCGGATTAACTTGGTCCAGAAATGTAAAATAAATGGAACTTTCTAATATTTCAAACTAAACTGGAGTGGTATGAGGTATACTCTATAGACTTGCACACTATGTGGCTAGGTATGGAATGCACCAGGTCATTTTTTTTTTCAAATCTATGTGGGCAGCTATGGAATGCAGAAGGGCTCTATTTAGAGGTATTTGGGTAAGAATAGAACACTGGAATTCATGATTTTGTGTACCAGATAGGAATTTCCCCAATGTTATGTAGATTGTTCCTCATAGCATCTGGGAAATTCTACAACTAGTATCACGTATTGTCACTCAGAAACCTTCTATTCTTCAACTGGCAAACTACGGAGCCCACATCTCATAACAATAATAAGTGCCTAATGAAATGATAATTGAATAAACGGGGATCTTGCTAGTGTGATGGCCTGAATCATGTTCCATTACTGCAGTTTATATGCAAGAAAGGGACAACTGATAATACGCCAGTGATTGTTCAATAATATTTATTTATTCATTTATTATGTTTGTTTATTGAGTAGATTGGTCCAGCTTAGCAGAGCTTCCCTTGGAAACCCTGGAGAGAGACATTTTCAGTAATGCAGCTAAAGGAAAATCAACATAACGTACGATGCAATAATGTAAAAGTATACATATATAAACTGCAACTTAGTGTAAACATCACCATTAAATAGGCACAGTTTTCTTACAAATTGCACTAATTCTTTTACTGTGGTGGTTTCATGCCTATTGTGCACCTGAACACCTGCACATTTAAACTGTTATTTATTTATGTATTTATTAAGCTAAAGGTTTATATACTTCATAGGGCACAGCATATAGCTTTCAAGTATTTTGCATTTTATGGGTATTTCCTGCTTTATAGCTCAAAGACTCCTGTGCTTCTACAAGCTGGAACAACCCACCTACAGAATGACTCTTCTTGCTTTTAAATTATTTTAATTGTGATTAAAATAATTTGACATCAAAAACAATAAGGTGAAAGAATATCATTGTTAACTTGTGGAGGCATCAGGGATCAGAGCGAGTTTAGCCCACTGCCCAAGAGGCAGTAGTAGTGTGCAGGAGCTGTAGTCAGAGTGTAAGTATAAGCAATGGGATCTGATACTGAGCGGCACTACATCTCTCATTTTATACTCATATCTAAGTATAAGTAATGGGATCTGATACTGAGCAGCACTACATCTCTCATTTTATACTCATATCTAAGTATAAGTAATGGGATCTGATACTGAGCAGCACTACATCTCTCATTTTATACTCATATCTAAGTATAAGTAATGGGATCTGATACTGAGCAGCACTACATCTCTCATTTTATACTCATATCTAAGTATAAGTAATGGGATCTGATACTGAGCGGCACTACATCTCTCATTTTATACTCATATCTAAGTATAAGTAATGGGATCTGATACTGAGCGGCACTACATCTCTCATTTTATACTCATATCTAAGTATAAGTAATGGGATCTGATACTGAGCAGCACTACATCTCTCATTTTATACTCATATCTAAGTATAAGTAATGGGATCTGATACTGAGCAGCACTACATCTCTCATTTTATACTCATATCTAACTATAAGTAATGGGATCTGATACTGAGCAGCACTACATCTCTCATTTTATACTCATATCTAAGTATAAGTAATGGGATCTGATACTGAGCGGCACTACATCTCTCATTTTATACTCATATCTAACTATAAGTAATGGGATCTGATACTGAGCAGCACTACATCTCTCATTTTATACTCATATCTAAGTATAAGTAATGGGATCTGATACTGAGCAGCACTACATCTCTCATTTTATACTCATATCTAAGTATAAGTAATGGGATCTGATACTGAGCAGCACTACATCTCTCATTTTATACTCATATCTAAGTATAAGTAATGGGATCTGATACTGAGCGGCACTACATCTCTCATTTTATACTCATATCTAACTATAAGTAATGGGATCTGATACTGAGCAGCACTACATCTCTCATTTTATACTCATATCTAAGTATAAGTAATGGGATCTGATACTGAGCGGCACTACATCTCTCATTTTATACTCATATCTAAGTATAAGTAATGGGATCTGATACTGAGCGGCACTACATCTCTCATTTTATACTGCATATCTAAGTATAAGTAATGGGATCTGATACTGAGCAGCACTACATCTCTCATTTTATACTCATATCTAAGTATAAGTAATGGGATCTGATACTGAGCGGCACTACATCTCTCATTTTATACTCATATCTAAGTATAAGTAATGGGATCTGATACTGAGCGGCACTACATCTCTCATTTTATACTCATATCTAAGTATAAGTAATGGGATCTGATACTGAGCGGCACTACATCTCTCATTTTATACTCATATCTAAGTATAAGTAATGGGATCTGATACTGAGCGGCACTACAGCTCTCATTTTATACTCATATCTAAGTATAAGTAATGGGCTCTGATACTGAGCGGCACTACATCTCTCATTTTATACTGCATATCTAAGTGTAAGTAATGGGATCTGATACTGATCAGCACTACTTCTCACGTTATTCTGCATACTGCATGGCACCGTACCTCTCAACCGCTTAGTGTAAGAAATCTGGACAAAGCTTGACATAATGTGGAAGCAATGGCCTAAAAATGCATGTTGCTCTTATAAACTTAAAACGTTGCTAGAATAACAGGATCTGTCTAAGCATGCATTTTTCTGAAGGATATGAATTCTGAAACTCAAATGTATGTCATTATTTAGTGACTTCAGTCCTCAGTTCACCTGAGCAATTTGCCAGAAAACAAAGGATTTTATGAGAAACAGACCAAAAATACAAGGCAAAAATCTGAACATTATGCGAAAATCTAGACAGTTGAGATGTATGCATGGCACTACTTTTGTCATGTTATTTTGCATACCATGTGCAGAGGGACATAGAAGTGAAGGGGTTGTACTGAGACAATTAACTACTGAATCTCCAAATTTAAACAATTTTGCTGAGGAAGTCACCAGTGCATTATTCTTTAAGATGTACTTTTGCAAACCTATCTAGACTCAGTGGAACAGTCAAATCATTTCTGCTGAGGAGGCCCAGAACATAAGCACTTTTTATCAACTATAGTTATAGTTGTCACTGATAGTACCATGTGTGTTTAAACATGCTTAAGCAGATGTTAAGAATAATTGTGTTGCATAAGATTATATAGAAATTCCAGAAAACTGGTTATTTTATTTGACTTGCCTTACATTTACTTTGGTTATGTGTTTCTGACATGCCAATGGGTGGAAAGGGGTAATTCTACAACTTTCTGCAACATAACCTGCACAGTCCTGGTTGATCAAGCTGTGTTCCACAAAGTAGGTTATTTTCAATGAAGCACAGTTTCTTGAGAACACGGTGAGTAGGAAACAGATGTGCTGTCTGATATGAAGAAGTTTCAAAGATTGTAAATTAAGGTGAGTGGTGCAGAAAATCTTTTAAATGAGGAACACAAAGGAAGCTGACTTCTGAAAAAAGATGTTTTTATTTTCACCAATGCATTGTTCTTTTCATTGTACACAATCTATTATATGTATCTACTGTCACTTGGTTATAGTTAAGCAGTCATTGATCTGGCTTTATAGTGCTAGTGTGCATTTGTATGAAAGATGTTGAAATGCAGTACTATGGCCACCATTTTGTTTAATGCCATTCTGGCATTTGATGTATACAGACAATAGCTTGGCTGTAACTGACGGCTAGTATGTGCCTGTGTGAAACAAATTAAACTATATTAATGTGGTAATTTATTATTTTTATCAATCCATATTCTTTTCTCTTCTGTTTTCTGCTGGGTCTAACAGTATTGTTAGCTGATCAAAATGGGAAGAATGACTTTGCCCTGCTAACATGAACATTATTTGACATGTGATCGTTGCTAGGGTGCTGAAGTGGTAACACCTGGAGTGGGGGTTAATGCAAAGGAGGAAGGGGAATTGAGAAAAAAGGAAAGAGACCAGACACAGTCAAATTCTGCATCAAAAGAAATTACACAAGTAAGGAATATTTCAAAGAAAGGGGAACAATGATTTTAAAAATAAAGAGAAAGCAGCTTGAGGTGAGATTGTTTAATGAGGAAAAGGACAAAAATGTCTTTATTACCCATTAAACAAGGCATAAAAGTGTAGGGCCTCTTTACAATTCTGTAAGAGAATTATGTAGTATACAGTGGTGCTGCTTGCATTATTGCTGTCATAACACAATTTGACAGATAACAGTTGGTGTAACATACAAAGGCTATATGAAAACACAGTGTTCAAGCAGCTCTTCAAATGAAACAGGACACAGACACCTGTTTAGCGCTTTCATCCACTTTAATGAACTTGGACTTCTTCAGAAACAGTTCAACTTACCCAACCTTCCCCTATTATAACAATAAATAATCACATGACAAGAAATGACATCTTGTAAAACCAATATTTAAAAATAAATTGTTTACATAAATGACATAATAAATTGTCTACCTTGTCCAAAACAAAAAAAATGTGAATTTCTTAAAGTCATTACAAATTACAGTGTGTCTAGCTAGGGAATTAGTTGGATCTTTCTTTTTAATTGCCAACTGATGTTCGTAAATCCTGCATTTTAAACAGCGAATAGTCTTGCCTATATAATAACTTGGGCAAGATGTGCAGGTTGCAATGTAAACCACAGATTCACTGTTACAAGAAAAGTTATAATTAGCCCAGAAAGTTCTATTAATGTGACTTAGTGTGACAGAAGAAGAATTACTGATGTATCTACATTGCTTACATCCCCTGCAAGCATAAGTACCTTTCATGGTCAGTCTATTATGTAAATCACTTTCTTTTCTATTGTTCACACATTCTAACATACTTTTAATGTTGACCACTTTCTTAAATGTGAATTTATGTTCCATTCCTATAATAGTAACTAAATCCTTATTCCCTAACAAGACTTTCCAGTTGTTTTGAATGGTATTTTTGATGTACCACATTTAATTTACTATAGGCAGTGGAAACACACTAGTGAATGTTGTAACTTGGTTGTTTTTACCATTATGTGTCAAAGAGACTGAAGGACCCACTATTAAATCTTTTGATTTCAAAATAGGTGAAACAACTCCTTTGCTAAGACCCTCCACTTCTTGTTCTATTTGTTTCAATGACTGCTGACTATATCCTATGTACATAAACAATGACCCTAAAAAATGTAATTACATGAAAAAGGTGTTATCATCTGAGGTTAACCTACTTAACCTGATAATTTGTCCTTTTACTACACCTTTTTTCATGTGTGACAGATGAAGACTATCTTTGTGCAAATACTGATTTGCAAAAATTGACTTCGTAAATATACTAGTGAACCTGCTTGCTTCATGGTTCAATGTTAAGTGTATATCTGAATAATTAATGGACTTACCAAAGCCACTTATTTTGAATTCTAGGAAGTTTGTTGTTGAATTTAAATGAGAAACAAAGTCCATGAATTCCTCATATGGTCCATCCCATAGAAAAAAACAAATCATCAATGTACCTATAGCACAATTTGACCCTATTGTGAAAGGGGTGGTCACTCAAAAACTTTGTTTCCCACTTTGCCATTACTGTATTTGCAAATGCTGGAGCTACTCTAGCTCCCATCGCCACTCCAGATGTTTGTTTAAACAAATGGTTATTAAACCTAAAATAATTGTTGTCCAACAACAAATCCATTAAGGCACAAATGGTGTTTACCTTTGTACTTTCAAAGTTACTATTGTTTGTCAAATATTCCCTCAAGTATTCTATACCAATCTCTTGGTCTATAGATACGTACAATGATTTCACATCTAATGTGCCAAAATGTATTTGTCCCTGTGAAATTATATATTCTTGTAAAATTTCCAATAAATGCAGAGATGGTCTCTGTTTTTGAATTACTTGCAGAAATGATAGGCCTGAAGGGTGGATTGTGACTATTATTTTGTATTTTGGGTATACCAAAAAAAGATGCCATTTTAGGATGTTCTACTTGCAAATAGCTATAACAATCATTATCTATTTCTCCTTGACAAAACATGTCAAATGATGTTGTTTCCAACCTCTTGTAGCTTCTCCTAACTTCTCCCATTTCTACTTTTTTGTAAGTGTCACTGTTTTTGCAACATAGATATTATTGAACTATTATAATCTTCACTATTCATCACCACAATTTTACCTCCTTTGTCGGCCTTCATTATCCTTATTTCATGGTTCCTACTTAAATCTACCAAAGCCTCATTTTCATCTTTGGTCATATTTGTTGTCTCATGCATACTTCTAATTTTTCTAAAATCTGATTCACATAAATTTTGAAATACTTGCAAGGTCGACTGCAGTGGAGGGTTGAAGGTACTTGACTTTTTGCGCTTATTATACATTACATTTTGTGAAGAATCACTGTTGCCTACAACATCATGCATAATATATTTCAGATTGAGCTTCCTAAGGTACAGCCTAAAATCTATAATCACATTACCAATATTCATAGAACAACCAGGAATAAAAGAAAAACTTTCTTTAAAACACATTCCATATCTGGTGACAAAACAACATTAGACAGATTCAAGATCTCAAGTCCATAATTCTATGTTACTTTATCAATCACCATTTCTTCCAGCTTTTCCCCTTGCCCTTGCGCTGGGTGTTGTTGGACCATTTTGGTGTCCGTTTGCTTCCCATTGTGTCCACAATAAAAGGACTATTGTTGTGACTGGAATTATTACTTTCAGATGAAACTACTTGGGTATAACTGCCCCTTCCAGCTTCATTTCTTTCAAACTCAGCAGTGGAAGCAACACCAGAAAAAACAGGAGCATTGTTTTCTTTCACATTGTTAACCATACTATTGTTATTAATAACAGCCCTTGTTTTAGTATTGTGAACATTGTTGGTTTCTTGCACAATTTCATTGGTTCATAGGTTCATAGGTTCATACTAGGCTATCTGGCCAAGGGCATTTATAAGCCTAGCCCATAGATATGTGGCTTTCGCCACCCCTTTAGTTTGAATAAAACTATGCCTATTATTTTGCTGTGCCTCTGTCAAGCAGTGACACTGAAGTAATCCCTGGGGTATATCTGCGATCTCCCATCCATTGGTCAAGATTCCTCTTGAACAAGGCCAGCGAGGTGCTCTGCCTCACATTTACCAGGATTTTGTTCCACAGCATAGGGAGTCTCTGGGTGATGAATCTGTCCCTCCAGCACGTCCTATTAATAACCGTGTCAAGGTTTAAGTCTCCCACCCTTGTGGTTCTGAGGGATCTAGATTTTTTCAGGTGAAGCATATTCATCAAATCTGGGTTTGACATGGCCTTATATGTCAGGCACAGGTCACCTCTGAGCAAGCAGTATGAGACTGAATAGAGCTGGAGTTCTTTCAGTCGGGCAGCATAAGACATATTTTTGAGACCCTTTATCCTCTTGGTGAGGAACTTCTGGGGCCTTTCCAGCTGCTGCAGGTGTCGGGTCAGATACATTCCGAATGGAGCATTGTACTCAATCATAGGTCTAATGAGTGATGAGTACAGGGGCGATGACCTCCCTTGATCTAGATGTGAATCCCTTCATGATCAGGTGGGCAATGTAGAAGGTTTTCCTGACTACTTTAGCAACATGAGTGTCAAACGAAAGGCTAGTGTCAACCTGGGTCTCCAGGTCCCTGATGACTTCTTCTGTGCTCAGTGGATTGCCACCTATATGGTAGCTAGGGGTAACCTTGTTTTTCCCGAAGGGTATGACTATGCATTTCTTGGCGTTTAACTTTAGGCCATGGCTCTGGCACCAGTTATCCGTTTCTGTGAGGCCCTTCTGAAGGATATCTGTGTCAGAAGTGATTTTGACTATGGCCCAGTTTGCAGTCATCTGCAAACTTTGTCAGCCATAACCCTCCTGTGTTTGCTTGTACTTCAGAAAAGTAGATGCCGAACAAGAGTGGACCCAGGACTGAGCCCTGTGGGACACCACTTGTGACAGGCTTTGAGTCTGACATGGCTCCAGCAACTCTGACCCTGTGGGTTCTGTCACTTAGCCAGTTTGCAACCCATCTTATGATGTATGGGTTTACATTCAAGCTGATGAGTTTTTTGATGATACCTGAGTGGGGTATTGTGTCGAAGGCCTTTGCCAGGTCGAGGTAGGCTGTATGAACTGCCTTTCCCTCATCAATGGCCTTGGTGACTGTTTCAAAAAAGTCAACCAAGTTTAAAAGGCATGATCTGCCTTTGACAAAGCCAAACTGGGTTGGATCCAAAGTCTACAAGTTCCCTATGTCTTTATTTATGAGTTCCATTATGATCCTCTCCATGGCTTTGCAGATAAGGCTTGTCAAGCTAATGGGATGGTAATTTCCAGGGTCTGTGGAGGCACCACCCTTGTGAAGTGGGACCACAGTCGCAGTGTGCCACTCCTTGGGTACGTATCCTGATGTGATGCTAAGATTAAACAGCTGTCCTAACTGCAGGTTTAATTCCTCATTGAGTTCGTGGAGCACACAGCCGGGGACACCATCTGGTCCCATGGATGCTGTGTTTTTTGCCTTGGAGAGAGCAGTTCTCACCTGGGCGTTGGAGATGTTTGGGGGGCTACAATTCTCTGGTATAGATATCTCTCCTTTTGGGGGGGAGGGGGGGGAGTTTGCACTGAACCTGTCAGCCAGTATGTTGGCAATGTGTGTAGGTTCAGTAATCTTCACATCATTTTGGACTAATTCTGAGCATATCTGGGAGTTTCCTCCTAGGTTTCTAACATAGCTAAAGAAGGCCTTATGATTGTCTTTTGTGTCCTTGGCGATTTTTCTCTCAGAGTTAGCCTTGGATGATTTTATGAGAGCTCTTAGTTTTTACTTATAATGATCAAAGGTGTCTTACCTTTCAAGGATTTTGCTCTATCTTGTAGTAGCTTCCTCCTTTTGTTGTAGAGCTTGTTTATGGCTGGGGTCCACCAGACTGGACGCTTGCCTTTGGTACAAAGAGTCTTAGTTTTGTTTGGGATTGCCTGATCCATGCAGCCCTGTAGGTGCTGGTAGAAGGCATTTGTAAGTGATTCAGCGGTTTGAGTAATGTTTACCACTGGCTCAGGGGCCTTAAAGGAGACCACACTAGTTTTAGAAGTGTGAAGTCGGCTTTTGAGAAGTTTTTCACTGTGGTCTCTTTTATTTCAGGTGGGGCGGATGAGGACCTCCAGTGAGATTAGTTTATGATCTGATCTCACCAGTGAGGGGTATACTTCTGGTGTTGAACATTGTGATCCCATGTTTGTGATGATGAGATCAAGTATGTTTTCTCCTCTTGTGGGGATGGTGACTAGTTGTTCCATGGCATTTGAGTTTATGAACTCCAGGAACCTTTGGGCTAGAGAGTTTGGGCTTGAGTAGTGTTCCCAGTCTATATTAGGGTAGTTGAAGTCACCTAATATGATGGTGTTTGGAGATACATTTATCAACACCAGTGTTTTCAGGAAGGCCATGTGAGGTTCCTGGGTTTGAGAGGGTGGCCTGTAACATGCTACAAATTGCAGAGCAGTCTTGCCTATGGTTAATTGCACCTGGATGGTCTCCGATGCATCGTGCGTTGCCACCAACCTTGAGGTGTGGGTGTCCTTTATGAATATGGACACCCCCCCTTTGGTGTTGTCCGGATTTTGGGGCCGGAACGCATGATATGAGGTGAAACCTGATAGTGCTGAGGTGCTCTCAGGAGCCTTGAACCAGGTTTCTGTCACAGCACAGACATCGATGTTCTCCATACTGAGAAGGGCCTTGAGTGTGTGCATCTTGAGGTTGAGACTTCTGGCATTGAGCAGCATTACCCTTAGTTTTTTTTCCTTTTTTGTGTTCTAGGGTGGTAGGTTTAGAATTTGAGCCTTGCCTAAAAAAGGCACTATGGGGGTGGCAAGAGCCTTTGCCAATATCCGGAAGCCCAGATTTCAGCTGTAGTACCATTATTATAGTTACCAGTCACTGTTGTCCTTTCCTTGACATTATAAGCCGCTTGATTTTTGCAGGCTAAAATGTCCCTTTTTAGTTTTGACTGTTTTCTTGTGATAATAGAGGCTCGCTGCCTGTCTGCTTTTGCCTCTATACCATCATATAGCTGATAAAAGTCAGAAAAACAGACAAAACTTTTTATTCGTGAATCTGTTGCATTCTTTCATTGACCTTATTAAGCTCTTTGTAATGACCTATCAATATTCGCATCATATTTAACCCAGTCTCATTATATAAACTCATTAGTTTATTAAACAAATTCTGTCCTGGTATTACACAGTTCGGAAATGTAGCCGTTCTTAAGCCTTGTGGAACACACTTGTGACTTAAACATTCTTCTAAGTATTTAATTTCCATGTCCAAAGTCACAAACCTAACTGTGCACTTTTCTAATTCAAATATAGTTTTCTTACAATTCACAGAAACCGAGTGCAATGTACTTTCTTGTTGGTTACTTACTTCATTCATAGCAGTCGCTTCAACAACAAAGGTAAAAGGATTGGCCTTTTGGAAAATGTACTCCAAAACATTGTTATTGAGAAAAAAGCACCGCTCGCCTGGAAGCCCATGTTCTTCAGCATTTCTGTTTCCTTCTGGGCGTGCGTCAGTAACAGAATGATGTAATCCGTTATTCACTTGGCAACTCTCCCTCAGATTGCCGGCATTGCTGAACTGTAAGCCTGCTTGTTTTACCAGGCTATCCTTAATTATACTGGTGATGATATTAATCAAATCTTCCAAACAGTTAGTTCCACTCTCAGGAACTGGATAAGTTGATAGATTTAATAACATGTCTTGTGATGCATCCTCTGAAGCCATCCGGACACTGCTGAAAACACCCAACACAACCAAATAAACTTCTCCCAGGCAATGTAAAAACTCAAAACTTGAAAACACAGTGTTCAAGCAGCTCTCCAAATGAAACAGGACACATACACCTGTTGATTGCTTTCAACCACTTTAATGAACGTGAGCTTCTTCAGAAACAGTTCAACTTAACACAACTTTCCCCTTTTATAACAATAAATAGTCACATGACAAGAAATGACATCATGTAAAACTAATATTTAAAAATAAATTGTTTACATAAATGGCATAATAAATGTATAGATTGTCTATTTATATAGTAAAAAAACATTTTAAATTAATAGTTTCATTCAAGCCTGGTGCTTGGTCTGCACCCAAATATAATTGCCAAAAAGTTTCCTTACACTCCAATTTATTATTATTATCCCCACCAAAACATACATTGTCTACCTTGTCTAAAACAAAAAAAAAAAAAAAAAACTACAAGGTAGACAATGTATGTTTTGGTGGGGATAATAAACTGGAGTGTAAGGAAACTTTTTGGCAATTATATTGGGGTGCAGACCAAGCACCAGGCTTGAATGAAACTATTAATTTAAATTTTTTTTTTACTATATAAATAGACAAACTAAACAGTTATTACGTCATTTATGTAAACTATTTATTTTTAAATATTGGTTTTACATGATGTCATTTCTTGTCATGTGACTATTTATTGTTATAAAAGGAGAAGGTTGGCTAAGTTGAACTGTTTCTGAAGAAGTTCACGTTCATTAAAGTGGATGAATGTGCTAAACAGGTGTCTGTGTCCTGTTTCATTTGAAGAGCTGTTTGAACACTGTGTTTTCAAGTTTTGAATTTTTGCATTGCCTGGGAGTTTATTTTGTTGTGTTGGGTGTTTTCAGCACTGTCCGGATGGCTTCGGAGAATGCATCACAAGACACGTTATTAAATCTATCAACTTATCCAGTTCCTGAGAGTGGAACTAACTGTTCTGAAGATTTGATTAATATCATCACCAGTATCGTTAAGGATAGCCTGGTAAAACACACAGGCTTACAGTTCAGCAATGCCGGCAATCTGAGGGGGAGTTGTCAAGTGAATAACATATTACATCATTCTGTTATTGACGCACGCCCAGAAGGAAACAGAAACATTGAAGAACATGGCGATCCAGGCGAGCGGTGCGTTTTTCTCAATAACAATGTTTTGGAACATATTGTCCAAAAGAAGGACAATCTTTTTACCTCTGTTGGTGAAGCGACTGCTATGAGCAAAGTAAGTAACCAACAAGAAAGTAGATTGCACTCGAATTCTGTGAATTGTAAGAAAACTATATTTGAATTAGAAAAGTGCGCAGGTTTGTGACTTTGGACATGGAAATTAAATACTTAGAAGAATGTGTAAGTCGCAGGTGTGTTCCACAAGGCTTAAGAATGGCTAAATTTCTGAACTGTGCAATACCAGGGGACAATTTGTTTAATAAACTAATGAGTTTATATAATGAGACTGGGTTGAGTATGATGCGAATATTGATAGGTCATTACAAAGAAAAGCTTAATAAGGTCAATGAAAGAATGCAACAGATTCACGAATAAAAAGTTTTGTCTGTTTTTCCGACTTTTCTCAGCTATATGATGGTATACAGGCAAAAGCAGACAGGCAGCGAGCCTCTATTATCACAAGAAAACAGTCAAAACTAAAAAGGGACATTTTAGCCTGCAAAAATCAAGCGGCTTATAATGTCAAGGAAAGGACAGCAGTGAATGGTAACTATAATAATGGTACTACAGCTGAAATGGTGCAAGAAACCAACAATGTTCACAATACTAAAACAGGGGCTATTATTAATAACAATAGTATGGTTAACAATGTGACAGAAAACAATGCTCCTGTTTCTTCTGGTGTTGCTTCCACTGCTGAGTTTGAAAGAAATGAAGCTTGAGGGGACAGTTACCTCAAGTAGTTTCATCTGAAAATAATAATTCCAGTCACAACAATTGTCCATTTATTGTGGAATGGGAAACAAACGGACACCAAAATGGTCCAACAACACCCAGAGCAAGGGCAAGGGGAGGGAGAAAAGCTGGAAGAAATGGCGATTGACAAAGTTATACAGAATTATGGACTTGAGATCTTGAATTTGTCTAATGTTGTTTTGTCACCAGATATGGAATGTGTTTTAAAGAAAGGTTTTTCTTTTATTCCTGGTTGTTCTATGAATATTGGTAATGTGATTATAGATTTTAGGCTGTACCTTAGGAAGCTTAATCTGAAATATATTATGCATGATGTTGTAGGCAACAGTGATTCTTCACAAAATGTAACATATAATAAGCACAAAAAGTCAAGTACCTTCAACCCTCCACTGCTTATGTGAATCAGATTTTAGTAAAAATAGAAGTATGCATGAGACAACAAATATGACCAAAGATGAAAATGAGGCTTTGGTAGATTTAAGTAAGAACCATGAAATAAGGATAATGAAGGCCGACAAGGGAGGTAAAATTGTGGTGATGAATAGTAAAGATTATAATAGTCCAATAATATCTATGTTGCAAAACAGTGACACTTACAAAAAAGTAGAAATGGGAGAAGTTAGGAGAAGCTACAAGAGGTTGGATACAACATTATTTGACATGTTTTGTCAAGGAGAAATAGATAATGATTGTTATAGCTATTTGCAAGTAAAACATCCTAAAATGGCTTCCTTTTTTTGGTATACCCAAAATACAAAATAATAGTCACAATCCACCCTTCAGACCTATCATTTCTGCAAGTAATTCAAAATCAAAGACCATCTCTATATGGTTGGACTATGTTTTGAATCCAATAGTACAAAAGTCTAGACACTACTTAAGAGATTCATGGCATTTATTGGAAATTTTACAAGAATATATAATTTCACAGGGACAAATACATTTTGGCACACTGGATGTGAAATGATTGTACACGTCTAGATACCAAGAGATTGGTATAGAATACTTGAGGAAATATTTGACAAACAATGCTAACTTTGAAAGTATAAAGGTAAACACCATTTGTGCCTTAATGGATTTGTTGTTGGACAACAATTATTTTAGATTTAATGACCATTTGTTTAAACAAACATCTGGAGTGGCGATGGGAGCTAGAGTCGCTCCAGCATTTGCAAATACAGTAATGGCAAATTGGGAAACAAAGTTTTTGAGTGACCACCCCTTTCACAATAGGGTCAAATTGTACTATAGGTACATTGATGATTTGTTTTTTCTATGGGATGGACCATATGAGGAATTCATGGACTTTGTTTCTCATTTAAATTCAACAACAAACTTGCTAGAATTCAAAATAAGTGGCTTTGGTAAGTCCATTAATTATTTAGATATACACTTAACATTGGACCATGAGACCAAAAGGTTCACTAGTTGTATATTTAGGAAGTCAGTTTTTGCAAATCAGTATTTGCACAAAGATAGTCTTTATCCGCCACACATGAAAAAAAGGTGTAGTTAAAGGACAAATTATCAGGTTAAAGTAGGTTAACCTCAGATGATAACACTTTTTTCATGGAATTAAATTTTTTAAGGTCATTGTTTCTGTACAGAGGATATAGTCAGCAGTGGATGGAACAAATAAAACAAGAAGTGGGGGGTCTTAGAAAAGGAGTTGTTTCACCTGTTTTGAAATCAAAAGACTTAATAGTGGGTCCACCAGTCTCTTTGACACATAATGGTAAAAGCAACCAAGTTACAACACTCACTAGTGTGCTTCCACTGCCTATAATAAATGAAATGTGGTACATCAAAAATACCATTCAAAACAACTGGAAAGTCTTGTTAGGGAATAAGGACTTAGTCACTATTATAGGAATGGAACCTAAATTCACATTTAAGAAAGTGGTCAACATTAAAAGTATGTTAGAATGTCCGAACAATAGAAAAGAAAGTGATTTACATAATAGACAGACCATGAAAGGTACTTATGCTTACAAGGGAGGTAAGCAATGCAGATTCATCAGTAATTCTTTTTCTGTCACACTAAGTCACATTAATAGAACTTTTTGGGCTAATTATAACTTTTCTTGTAACAGTGAATACGTGGTTTACATTGCAACCTGCACGTCTTGTCCAAGTTATTATATAGGCAAGACTATTCGCTGTTTAAAACGCAGGATTTATGAACATCAGTTGGCAATTAAAAAGAAGGATCTAACTAATTCCCTAGCTAGACACGTTGTAATTTGTAATGACTTTAAGAAATTCACATTTTTTGTTTTGGACAAGGTAGACAATGTATGTTTTGGTGGAGATAATAATAATAAATTGGAGTGTAAGGAAACCTTTTAGCAGTTATATCTGGGTGCAGACCAAGCACCAGACTTGAATGAAACTATTCATTTAATATGTGTTTTACTATATAAATAGACAAACTATACATTTATTATGTCATGTATGTAAACAATTTATTTTAAATATTGGTTTTACATGATGTCATTTCTTGTCATGTGACTATTTATTGTTATAAAAGGGGAAGGGTGGGTAAGTTGAACTGTTTCTGAAGAAGTTCACATTCATTAAAGTGGTTGAAAGCGCTAAACAGGTGTCTGTGTCCTGATTCATTTGGAGAGCTGCTTGAACACTGTGTTTTCAAGTTTTGAGTTTTTACATTGCCTGGGAGAAATACAAAGGGTATATATTATTAAGTGGAGGAGAAAGAAGGACTAGTGGCAAAAGGAATGTAGTATTCTAAGGAGAAAGAGATTGAGAAGTCTTAAGAATGTTTAGAGAGGTATATAGGTGGAAGCAATACATTTAGTGAGTCAAAGATAGGCATTAGATTATTTGAAGAAGCCACAGGGTAGTAAGCCAGATCAAGTGAGTTGTAGAAGACATGAGCATAGGTGTAATTTTGCCCAAGGTGAGAATGGATTCATTTTATCTCATTTAAAGTACAGAGAGGATGCCACAGAGTAGAAAAGATAAGGAATATAGTCCTTTGACAAAACAGTGGAAAGATTATTGGGGAAGTGGACATGGAATGTAGAAAGGGTAGATTATTAGAAGTTGGAGATTTATTTATTGCTTTTGTTTACTGGAAAAGTCCAACTGGGCAGAGGTCTCATTTTCAGTGGTGGCCTGGGCAGAAATGCTTCATTTTTCAGAATGAGTATATGGTAGTTATACAAGATTTACATAACAGAATTACATACATAGAATAGTAATGAAATGACAATTAATCAAAATATGACAGCTAATTAATATTTTACTGTATTCTTGTTTGGATTAATATTGAACTTATAATAGTATAGTTATTTTCAATAGTGTAGTTATTTTCAAAGGAATACGTTGTAATTAGATATTAAGCAGGAGACAGTGAAGGGATTATGAAGATGGTTACAGATTATGAAGGAGTACTGAAGAGATCCAGGTAATAGGACTATGGCTGACCAAGTTTGCAGATGATTGCAAACTGGGAGCCATAATCAACTCTCCAGCTGACACAGACATCCTCCAGAAGAGTCTTACGGAGATGAATACCTGGTGTCAGAACCATGGCCTCAAGCTAAATGCCAAAAATGCATAGTCATCCCCTTTGGGAAAAACAAAGTGCCCACAAACTACCACATAGGTGGTAATCCGCTAAGTATGGAAGATGTAATTAGGGATTTGGGGACCCAAGTAGATAGCAACCTCTCCTTTGATAATCACATTGCCAAAGTGGTTAGAAAAACCTTCTATATAGCCCACTTAATCATGAAAGGGTTCACATCTAGATCAAGAGAGGTCATTCTGCCCCTCTAATCATCCCTCATCAGGCCCATAACAGAGGACAATGCCCCATTTGGGATGTACCTTACCCGACACCTGCAACAACTGGAAAGACCCCAGAAGTACCTCACCAAGAGGATTGTGGGCCTCAAACAGATGCCCTATGCAGCTCAACTAAAGAAACTCCAGCTCTACTCACTTGCTTACAGACTACTCAGAGGTGATCTCTGCCTGACGTACAAGGCCATGTCTAACCCGGAATTAATGGACATGCTCCACCTCAAGAAAACCAAATCCCTTAGGGTTACACATTCCAGGGATTTAAACCTCAGCGCAACAATAAATAGGACAAGCTAGAGGGATAGATTCATATCCCAGAGGCTTCCCTCACTCTGGAATAAAATCCTAGTCCATGTTAGGCAGAGCCCCTCACTGACCCTCTTCAAGAGAAATCTTGATGATTGGATGGGAAATCGTAAATTTACTCCGGGAATCACTTCTATGGCCCTGCAGGACAGAGGCTCAGGAATCTGATCAAATCTAAATGGGAGGCGAAAGCCAACACATTCTGGCTAGGCTTATAAATGCCCGAGGCAGATAGCCTAGTACCTACCTATGAACCTATGAACCTAAGAAGTGTCTATGAGAGATAGAGATAATAGTGGACAGCAGTAGGGGATAGTCAGATAGGTAGAGATTATGAAGGAGTAGTTTTATTATGGCCAGTTTGATAAAAGAGTGGTGACAGTTAGTAAGGGTTTGGAAGAGTATCTAGGCGCATCACATGTACAGAGACATAGTAAAGTATGTAGGACTATAATTATAAATGATTTTGGGGAGTGTTCTTGTATTGCTAGTGGGATAGAATTACAGAATTTAGCGACATGGTGGGAGAGTAATGATTTGCCATCAAAATTGTTGGATTTGGTTACATGCCAATAAATATTTGTCCAATGAACCTAGCAGCCTGGAATATTTGTATGAGATTGGCGATGGTTGGACAGTTGTTTATACATAATGTTGTGGATTTGAGGAAGTTGTGAGCAGGTTAGATAATTTTGGAATTCCAGCCGCTGTAATTCCCCTTAGACTGTAAAGTTCTGGGTTCTGCTTGGAAGGTTGGTGAAGAAACATGCTGTTTTGTAGTAGCATTGCTCAAATTTGTATAGCAAGCTCAATTGGCTGTCATTAAGGACAGGCACAGAATACATTGGAGTAGGCAAGAGCAGAGAGGAAGCAATATGTTTTCTGTAGTGTCAGAGAGGAAAGATTTGGCTCTATAGAGAGAGAGAGAGAGAGAATGTACATTTTGGTGTATTGTTTCACGTATTTTGGATATGTGCATCAAATCTTAGATTTTTATCTACAAAGATGTCTAGTAATTTAGTATGTGTTACAAATTCAGTTTCTGTTTTGTTGGCTGAGGTAACTGAGGAGGAGATTTTGTTGATTGTAAGCTGTTTGGGAGTAAATGGGATTAGTTCGGATTTATTTGGGTTTATAGCTGGATAGATGCCAGCCAGGTATCTACAGAGGAGAAGGACTCCTGGGTAAGTTCTTGTAGTTTGGTGATTTTCTTTTTTGAGATATAGATAACTGTGAAGACATGTGCATATGTTTTATGTAAGGTCATTTATAAAGATATTAAAGAGAAAAGGTCCTATGATTTTCCCACTTCAAATAAAATAAATGGAGAAAAATTTGAAAAGAAATTAATTAGTGAATGCAGAGAATGTCATATTACAGGATGTAAAATTAGGTTAAAGTAACAGATAAAGCTAAGAGAGAGAAAGAGAAAGATAATTATACAGTGAGGTTGAAGTGAGTAAAAAAGAGGTAGAATAATGTGGGGATCTGTTAATAAGTGTTCATGAGAGATGAAAACAGAAAGGGAGGTATGAAAGTTTGAGTTGTGTAAGCTCCAATGAAGATAGTGTCGCATTTTGCATCCAATTCATTGATATATGAAAAAAATGAAGCTATAAAAAACTGAATACGAAATGAATATAGTTTAAACAAATCAATGTTCAATAAGCACTTTTGTCAATGGTTAGACTTCATCAGATTGAATTATCATAAAACATCTAATGTTATTTAAACCAATTTAAAATGGTCACATGTTCAAATTTCACCAATAAACTGCACAATCCTAGATAATATAATCAAAAAGAGTATGCAAACACTTAAGGAATGTGTTAAATTACAATTTACAAATTGTAATTCTTCATTTTTAAAATTAATTCAAATTGATTTTAGTATTTATTTTTTTCCTGATTGCTTAACCATTTTTTGTTTCATTCAATATGCAATTAATGGGGAGGCTATTTGAAAAGACAAATGCTATTCAATTTACTAATATATGGTAAGAAGTCGGAGAAAATAAACTGAGAAATGATGCATGCATGTAAAGACTGATTGATCAAACAGAGGAATGTAGGCAGAATACTATGGAATAAAAATGACAGTGTATGTCAAGATATTTGAAAGGACAGGAATAGTTAGGTCAGAAATTTTTCTTTTTCTTGATGTGGAAAAAGAATCAGGTCAATACAATAGGATATTGGCAAGTCAACTGAATGACCTCACAGATTAAGTGAAATCATAAAAGACACAATAGCATGAATTATGATAAGATGAATGAAGACCTTTTTTAAAATACTGGATAAATGCCAGAAAATAAGGACTACTCTAAAGAGTAGAACAAATGTGGTAAAATGGTTGGATTGCCAAGACTTGTATACCTGTTTGGTCACTTGATCTGAAGAGATTCAGAGCAGATAAGGAGGAATGAATAATATATGGTATGCATATATGGAGGGAAAAATAATGAGTGAGAATTCAAGGGTGACAAAGAGGACATGGGTTCCAAGTTTTAAAGGTGAAGATGCAAGCCCTCCTTGAGATTCAAGGTGTTTAGATGAAATGAATTGCTAGGCATGGAAATTAGTGGATTAAGGTGGAATAAGGGGGAACAAGAAAAAAAGGAAGTTAGTGAGAGAGTAGGATGTAAAGTGTCTTAAATTTATGCTAATGAGTTGGAAAGACAAGGTAAAATGCAGATAAGGAAATGATAGTCTGTGTTGGGGATTTGGAGAAGTCATACGATAGAATGGGATAAAGTTTGTGAGAGGCAGGGTTTAGTTTGCTGAGTGGAGGAAAGGAGGAGGACATGCATTAGGTATTATGGAAGTTTCTGGAAAAGGAGATGGTGATCTAAAAATTCTTTGATAATGGGAATGCAAGATGGGAGATGGTGATCCAAAAATGATTTAATAACAGGAGTGCAAGATGGGAGAGAGACCGAAAGATAAAGAAGGGGAGGAGAAGAAATGCTAAAGATGAGCTAAATATTCACAACAGGTTTTGTGTAAAATCCTAAAGGACACAATAAACAAGAATGTAAAAGCAATAAGGATCTTTTTTAAAATTCTGGTTAAATGCTAGAACATGAGGGCTACTGTAATGGGTTGAAGTGTGTTGGACAAATATACTGAAATGGCTGGATTGGAGGATGGAAGAATATACAACATTCATATGTGAAGGGGAAAGAGAAAAAATAGGGGTGGGAATGTAAGGGTAACAAAAAGGACTTTGACCTCAAATGTTAAAGGAGAAGATGTGAGACCTCATTGTGATTAAGGGTCTTTAGATGAATGGAATGAATATATATGGATATTAAGTTGTATTAAGTCAGTGGAAGTATGAGATGTAAAGTGACTTAAATTTTTGTTATTGAGTTGGAAAGAAAAAGTGAAATGCAGATTAAGAAAATGGAAGACTTTGTTGACAGATTGGTGAAGTCATATGAAGGAATGAGAAAATATAATTTTAAGGAAACAGACTGGTTTACTGAGTGGAGGGAAAAAAGGGAGTAGAAGGATATATCTGGAAAGGGAGGTGGTGATACAAAATGGATTTAATAGTAAGTATGCAAGACTGTGGTGGTGGTGAAGGTTTATATATTTTGTGAATATTATAAGGAGGATATAAGAGACATGGATATGAGAAATTAATAAGGGAAAGGATTGTATGTTGAAGGTTTCTTCAATGTTGATGAATAGGGCAGTTATAAGTGTGTAGGTAACATTATTCATGCATGAATCAAATCTGAAATAGAAAAGACAAAAAGAATATGAGAGATTTGTGAGGCAGCGCTGCAGAGAGGAAATGAACAGAAGAAGGCACAGCACAGCTGGTAAGGAGAAAATGGTTTGTGTATAGGATATGTCAAAGTGACTAATCCATAAATAGTTTTTGACACCGTTAAAATTAAACAAAAGAACGGCAGACAAGATGGCAGTATTAGAGATGTAGCAGAATGATACATGATTACCTCGTATTTGAGTACATGAGAATATAAAATTGGTACAGTCATTGCTGCGGGGGAAATCTTCAAAATGTATTTTGGGGTCTTTAATTTATTTATTTAGTTATTTAATTATTGTATTTGTTTATTTTTTTTTTTAGTTGGAGGGAGTGACATTGTACTGCTAGATATGTGTGTGGGTGGCAAGCAGCTGCATTAAACAGGTAGAAGTTTGACATCTGTGAACTGGAAGGAGACATACAGTCTGATGTTAAATAACAGTGATATTGAGAATTTCTGGATATTCAGAAGGGATGATGGAGGTGAATAAAGACAAGAGTGAAATATTAAACTATTATACTTTAAAAAGAACTCAGATGAACTGACATCTGACTAGAAATATAAAATGGAAAGGGCCATTAAGGAAAAAATGAAGTTTTGCCTAAGGAAATAAAACAAAATATGTAACTGTTTGTCAGCATTGCATGCTTATATGAATTTATTTAAATCAGTACATACTACAAGAATATTTATTGATTATTTTAAATTATTTATTAAGTAGTATTTGCAGTAAATGGATTATTTGCAGAAGAAAGCTGCTGCAAGTAATTTAGAAAATCTTCCCGGTAACTACTCCATGGATCCCACGCCTACGTCTACCACCAGGCAATGTATCTAGCTAAATGCTATTTGTTTAAATTCAGTGAGGCATGAACAAAAGTGTGGCTGAGTAAATCAGATATTAAAATGCACCACTTAGAACCAGGAAATAGTCTATATGTGTTACACTAAATAATCTATGCAAAAATATGAGCTAAGAGTATAGGAACAATTCACCAATTGTTCATAATGGTACTAAAATTCTATAGTAAAATATATAACATACATGAATCGAAGATGTTTACTATTTCATACAAGTTTACTTTTATAGATCAAAACTGGATACAGAAGTTATAATGAAAAAATATATATGTCCCTTAACAGTCATTATAATAATAATATTAGATACAGATATCTGTTGTGAAAGTTATTAAACAAAATATACCTTATGAATATTTGCCATGATTTGGGTGTGCCTTCTGTGCGGAGTCTGCATGTCCTCCCTGTGGTCGCGTGGGTTTCCTCTTGGTGCTCTGGTTTCCTCCCACATCCCAAAGACATGCTGTAGGTGGATTGGATACTCTAAATTGGCCCTAGGTGTGACTGTGTGCATGGGTGTGCCTTCTGTGGAAGGTTGGGCGTCGGGCTGGCAACTCGACACTGTAAAAACCTAACCCGGGAAAAAGCCGAAAGAAGAAGAAGAAGAAGAATATTTGCCATGATTTACCATGATGAAGATCATTTTTTTTTCTTTTAAAACACATTGGTGAAATGTTTAGGTAACTGCATTTCATATAAGTTGTCCAGTTACTAGTTAAAATGAGGAGTATATGATCTGACATGCAATGAACTCCGTGGAGTGCAGTAAGATACTCGCCAATTTTATTATTTCATAGTCCTGCTGTTCCAAGTAAGAAAAACGGGTATTTAACTAAGCTATTAAGCACCTGTTTTGCTATTGAGCTAAAGACTGTAGACATGCACTTTACTGGAATGAATAATGTAAAGCCTTTGTAAAGTGAGCAGACAAAAGTAATGTGCTATGTCGCACTAATTTAACAATGCTGTATCAAATATCAAGGCCAAAAAATGTACGGAATAATGAAAATGTCTGTATGGTATTTACATCAGTTGCATTCCAAAGATCTGACTAATTTATTTGGTCCAGCTATTCAAAAGAAACCTGGGAAGGTAAATTTTGACTGATCACAGAAGTATGCAAGCCTCAAAGCAATCCTGGTATCTGAAGACTCACTTTATACAGTTACACGAAAAAATTATGGCAGATGTTATCTGACTGTAGGTTTAACTAATTCCATCTTTACTGCTTGCTTTTTAGCCATTCATTTACAGTTCTCTGGACTTTATCAGATTTCCTTGCATGCTTAATTGGTTTCTGATCTTAACTGCAGATTAATTCTTATTTCCTGACCACTCAGACTTTATATTCCTCAAAACAATTAGCTCTTTTTAACAGAGTTAGTCATACTTAATGTCAGAATATTGTCAGCATTTGAACAACTGTGTTTTAAAGGATATCATTTCAGTTGGCTGGAGGGCAGGGTTTAGTATGAAGATAAAAACCTGGAGATGAGTGGTTTTACATTCTGTAGAAAGGAATAAAGGCTACATTGCCACTGCTCAGAACATACACTAACCAAAGCCTATGCCCTAGTGCCACTGCTCAGAATATATACTAACCAAGGCCTGCGCCCTAGTGCCACTGCTCATTACATATACTAACCAAGGCCTGTGCCCTAGTGCCACTGCTCATTACATATACTAAGCAAGGCCTGTGCCCTAGTGCCACTGCTCATTACATATACTAACCAAGGCCTGTGCCCTAGTGCCACTGCTCATTACATATACTAACCAAGGTCTGCGCCCTAGTGCCACTGCTCAGAATATATACTAACCAAGGCCTGCACCCTAGTGCCACTGCTCATTACATATACTAACCAGGGCCTGCGCCCTAGTGCCACTGTTCATTACATATACTAACCAAGGCCTGCGCCCTAGTGCCACTGCTCATTACATATACTAACCAAGGTCTGCGCCCTAGTGCCACTGCTCAGAATATATACTAACCAAGGCCTGCACCCTAGTGCCACTGCTCATTACATATACTAACCAAGGCCAGCACCCTAGTGCCCCTGCTCATTACATATACTAACCAAGGCCTGTGCCCTAGTGCCACTGCTCATTACATATACTAACCAAGGCCTGCACCCTAGTGCCCCTGCTCATTACATATACTAACCAAGGCCTGTGCCCTAGTGCCACTGCTCATTACATATACTAACCAAGGCCTGCACCCTAGTGCCCCTGCTCATTACATATACTAACCAAGGCCTGTGCCCTAGTGCCACTGCTCATTACATATACTAACCAAGGCCTGTGCCCTAGTGCCACTGCTCATTACATATACTAACCAAGGCCTGCACCCTAGTGCCCCTGCTCATTACATATACTAACCAAGGCCTGCACCCTAGTGCCCCTGCTCATTACATATACTAACCAAGTCCTGTGCCCTAGTGCCACTGCTCAGAATATATACTAACCAAAGCCTGTGCCTTAATGCCACTGCTCAGAATATATACTAACCAAGGCCTGCGCCCTAGTGCCACTGCTCATTACATATACTAAGCAAGGCCTGTGCCCTAGTGCCACTGCTCATTACATATACTAACCAAGGCCTGTGCCCTAGTGCCACTGCTCATTAAATACTAACCAAGGCCTGTGCCCTAGTGCCACTGCTCATTACATATACTAACCAAGGCCTGTGCCCTAGTGCCACTGCTCATTACATATACTAACCAAGGCCTGTGCCCTAGTGCCACTGCTCAGAATATAAACTAACCAAAGCCTGTGCCCTAATGCCACTGCTCAGAACATACACTAACCAAGGCCTGTGCCATGGTGCCATTGCTCAGGACATATACAAACCAAGTCCAGTGCCCTAGTGCCACTACTCAGAACATATACTAACCAAGGTCTGTTCCCTAGTGCCACTGCTCATTACATATAGTAACCAAGGCCTGTGCCCTAGTGCCACTGCTCATTACATATACTAACCTAGACCTGTGCCCTAGTGCCACTGCTCAGAACATATACTACCCAAGGCCTGTGCCCTAACATGCTGTTCTATATATTTAATGCTGAGGAGGTCAGTCATACAAATAGTGTAAGTCTAAAGTAAACTACAGAGAAATAATTTACACTGTTTCCTTTAACTTCAAGTAGACCTTATAAAACAACAAGTCTTCTTGAGATTTTTTGGGACTAAAGGAGGAAGTTATATAAAATAAATTTCAAATACATGTGAGGATAATACAAAATTAACATATCTGACTAAGAAGCCCATGGCTTTTAATATCAAGGTCACATGTAAAAACCCAGACAGCAGCTTTTTCTTCATCTGACAGAACAGATACACTAATCTGGAGAATGTTGAATCATTTTACATAGGTCTATGAAGGTGTGGTACAGCAAAAAGGGCAAAACAAGCCATAGTTAATGACATTAACCCTCACCACATAAGGGGTTACTAGTGTACACAGACAAGAAACAGACCTATTTACGAAATTATAGTTATTAAAATGGCATTAACAGAGGATGTATGTAACACTAACAAATCATAATATATAATTTAATATAATATATAATTTATATTTTATGAGAAGATCCACATAAAGGATGCGATGGTTGCCTTTTGGCAGAAAGACCAAACACAGTGGGTGATCTGCTAGAAGAAATATTTGCTGAGTATATTTTTTAGCTTCCAGTGATGATTTTTATAAACAACCCCAAATAATTGAAGAACTCAGATTGTGAAATTTGCTGATCAGTCTTAGGTCATTTAGGTCATGGTCAGGTCTTTATCCCTCTGTGACAGAGTTGGGGCTTCTGGAATACCTTTTTTGATGTGGGAGGAATCCGGACTACATAGCAAAAGCCAAAGCAAATATAGACATGGCATGCATACTCAACACAGAAAGCACCCAGCCAAACAGCATGTTGGGGAAGCAAGTTCTCTGAGAAAGCAACATTAGGGGCTGCACCAATGTGCAACTCATATCAACAAGTTACCACATAGGATTCAGATTAACTAGAATTCGACATTATGTTATGTACAAGGCAAGTTCCTTGAAGAGTTTAGTGAAGTTACATATCTGGGTATACAAATTAGGACCACATCATAGTTAATGGAAGAGATAAGCCTACCAGGGATTGATTAATTTTATTTATTTATTTATTTATTTATTTATTTATTTATTTATTTATTTATTTCGCATTTGTTAACTGGGTTGGTCCAGCTGGGTAAGAATTTACCCTTTTTCAGCGGAGACCCGAGGGGAAAAGCCCCAAACAGACATACAAATACATACAAATAGAGACAAATTAACAATATTAAGGAGCAAAACAATCTTATGGATACAATGGATAAGAAGAACTTAATGTACTCAATGGAATAGTACATAGCTATATATACAAAAAGTGTAGTAATAGGTTGTAACAGGAGAAACAACAATAATAAATCCAGCAGGTAAGCAGGAATAGAAGTTAAGGCTGTAGGTAATATAATGAAAAGAAACAAGGTATAATTAGATTAGTGGCTAGAAGAAGAAATGTGTAAGTGCAGGGGCTTCAGAACTGAGGGAAAGTAGAGTGAGATTTAAAAGTAGAGAGGGGTGACTGCGCAAGGGACCGTAGGTCAGAAGAGGGAATGGTGCAAAAGACAATAGTAGTAGAGGAGGGATGTAGTGATCTAGAGGGAGGGTACAGAAAGAAGAGCAGTTGGATAAAGTAAGTTATAGAAAGAGGAAAAAGGTCTTACAGATCAGACTTAGTGGTGAAGTGGGTATGTGGAGAGGGAGGGGTTAAGTAGGATGATAACAGGTACATAAAGGGGTGTAATGGGGGTACACTATCAGGTCATGTTTGAAGTTAAATTAATTCATTAATTAGTTAATTAAAACAGCAGGCCTTCATACACTGCTACCCGGCATCAAAATTATATAGATGCTTTGCAGTAACTGAGCAAATATTCAGAGATGACTAATATTGCCACACTAAAAATATTTTGGTTTTAATTAAAATATTTTGTCCAAAAATGCATTTCTTTGTTGGTCATTTTTTTTTTAATTGGCTATTTGAATCAACAATCAATCATGCATTATATTTACTGATCTAATTAGTCACATGGAAGGAAACTGTGTATGTAGCAACCAACAACTTTTTTTAGAGAATTACTGCATCCAGTCAAAGCTTTGCAGAAGGCTTACACTTCATATGGAATGCTGCATCACACTTTTTAGGTACAGTATATATGTCCTCCACCTGGAGAAATAACACAAGTTTACATGTTATGCAATTGGCATGATTTCTAGATCTGAAATGATTTTGTTGCCCTCGTCCTAGATATGATATAATTAATATTCAAAGAGCAAAACCTTTTAACAAATCAGGGAATGCGAAAAATTATAGTGATTTTAACAGACAGACTCAACATAATGTCACACAGATTTACTGTAATAAAATATTTTTGTTAGACCACAGGATCAGATAAAACATCATAGGCAAAAAATGGTGAGTCATATTTATAAGAGACACTAGTGTGGAATATGGAAAAAATTATTAATTTTATTTAGCTCTGAATAGTTTATATCTAATTATTTATGCTGTACACAGCTGCCATATTTATGATATGAAACAATCAAAAGTAACCTTGTCCCTACTAATGACCTAAAACAAAATGAAGCAAGCACTACCTTAAGAGCTGTATAAACTGCTTATTCACTGACAAAGTGGAAAGCATCTTCATCCTAAATTGAGATGGAACTTCAACAAACACCATGAAACCAATCAAGTCCATTTGAATACCTTTCTTCACTGATCGCATGATATGTCGCACCAATACATTACTAACAAAACTTTGCTTAAAATTTAATTTTTATAAATGTAGTTTTAATAATAAATACAATTAAAACTCTCAAAAACATTCAATAAAATTTTTGCAGCTTATATCACCTTTAAAATGCATACGTGCTTTAATACAAATGTATTGTTTTAAATGTTGACTGCTTTAGCACAAACATAATCTTTTAAGCTTCTATCCCTAATTCAGGCTTGACACATAAATGTTCAATCAAGCTGTGATGATGTGAGGTATTGACAGCTATGCCAGGAGAAGTAGGGCAATGGATGTGTAACATATGCCAGTATAGCTAGCTGGAGTTTTGTAAAGAATTATATGTAATTTGTATATCAAACTGATTTGTACACATGCTTGTGTTGAAAAATGCATCTGTAAAGCTGCTTGTGTTACAAATGCATCAACAGTGTATATTGCTGGACAGAAAAGAAATATACATGTATATCAGACTGTACTGTTGCAACTGTGGAAATGAATACATTGTAACAGAGGATACTGGAATAGAAGAGGTTAAGTTCAGCTCCAGCTAACTTTGAAAAATAGTGTGAAATTAAATTACTTAATTTAGGTTATAAAGATTGTATCTTACAGTTCTGATTGCAGCCAGAAACGAAATGTCTGTGTCAGAGAATGATTTCTTAGCTCCTGTATGAAAAGTGGAAGTGTTTTATTGTTTTATAACTTCCAGAAGCTGAAACAGATCTTAGCAAAGCTCTATGTTTGTGTATTATTGTCACATATGTGTGAGATTCTGGCTTAGTTTCCAGTAATGAGGGTAGTATGGGAACCTGAAATCAGGTGACCAGATGTGTGCAATGTCGTTCTGTAATCCATCACAAAAATAATGTGTTAATACTAGTTGAGATTAAAGTCGCAGAGCATTCTGTTTTTGTAACCTGACATCAAAGGATCTCTCAACCACTTCATATTGCCTTGCTCTAGTAAGTGAACCTAGGGAATGGTAATTCTTTAGATCAGCCAAGAAAATAGAGTGAGATTAGTTACATACTGTTTTTCTGTATCTATATAAATCTATTCATCTGTGTCATTTTAATATTTCCTGAGATTTAAATTCTGGTGATTTTTTGTAAATAAATATGTACTAGTTTTATGTTCTTTTATTACTTATTATTAAATATATTTAAACTTTTCATTGTGGCTGGTCCTTTAGAGAATATTTTAACATTTGATAGTACTCATATGTATTTGGTGACTCGGTGGCCACTTCTGAAAGCCTTACTGCATTGGTTAAAACAATAGCATTTGTACTAATATTAATTTCAATTAGCATGATTGGATGCCCTTGTAAGACCCTTAGAGTAGCTGGCTTTGGAGTGCCTGGTGGCAGTAAATACCTTATAGTCTGGGCAGAAGGGTGCATCGCTTGTAAGTATGTGCCAGCCTTTTCCAGGTGTGTGTGTGTGTGTGTGTGTGTGTGTGTGTGTGTGTGTGTGTGTGTGTGTGTGTGAAAATCAAATCTCAAAGAGTGTATATGTCAGCTGCTTTGAGCAGGAACAAGAAGCACTGGTTTCACAGAGAGGGTGCTGGAGGACTTGGCTTGGACACTTGGACACTAAACTGAGGACTCAACTCTACAGCTGTGCCAGTGGGGATTCTGACTGGGGCCCTGGAGAGAGAGAGAGTGAAAGAAATCCAGACCCCAGACTGAGTGTGTTCCCTGTGTGCTCTTAAGGGAAATTGTGCTTGATGCAGAGAGCTGCATCTGAAAATACTATGTGTATCTGTTTTTGTTCCAAGTGAATGTCCCTCTCCAGTGTCAGTGGTAAGGATTCATGGTCCTTAATTACTGCCCCAGAGGTCAGTGAATGTCCTCTCTAGCTAACATTCAGGTTGTAAGGATAACACATCCCAACCAGTATCAGCATGAGTCCCTGCTGTTTTGAAGCTGTTAGTGTTATAGTTATTCTCATAGAAGATTGTTCCTAATGCACTTAGAATGAAACAGAAGAGGTCTAACTAAATAAGTAGCAGCCAGGATTCTATTAATTTATGAATGACTTATGAAACAGCCCTTGCCTCAAAGAACTTTGCCTCAGTGCCAAATACAGTTATTTCACAATCCTAGTAAAGACATTTGGCCCTACTGAATGACTGATATTTTTTGTTTACTGTTCTGAAATGCCTCAGTGCATTTTCCTGCACCAAACAATAATACAGTATGTATACAGCATAACTTTGAAAAGATTAATGTCACTGAGGAAGCTGACAGTAAATACTGGAAAAACAATGGGTAGGTAATGCATGACCACTGAAGAGCTCTCCAGGTTTGTACTTTACATTGTTATCAGACAGGTTGGAGGATTCGCCATAAGATGAGACCTCATAGTAAGGCGATAACTGTTGTCAGCCAGAGCTTTTGTGAAAGAAGAGAACTGTGAAGGTAAGAAAAACAGAATGCAAAACAAAATCAAAAGCCTAGAAGAAGTCAACAAGGCAGCTTTAGCAAATGTCTGAACTTCCAGTTTGTCTTGTATTGATCAAAATTACTATCACAACAACACATCATCAGTAGGGTAAGACTAACTTATCTCAGGACAGTCTAAACCCAGCTCACATTCCCTATTAGTGGGTGAGTAATCCAACTCTTGGGAAATTCTGCTTCACAATGATAGTAAGTGCAGACTTCAAAGGATAAAACATCAACATCGCTATGAACACTTGGCCGCCACAAGCCAGTTATCCCTGTGGTAACTTTTCTGACACCTCCTGCTTAAAATCCCAAAAGCCAGAAGGATTGTGAGGCCCCTCTCTCACAGCCTGTATTCCTACCGAAAATCAAAATCAAGTGAGCTTTCGCCTTTCTGCTCTGCCCTCACTGAGCTTATCTTAGGACACTTGCATTACTCTTTGACAGGTGTACTACTGCAGTCAAAATCCCCACCTGACACTGTCCACTGGGGGGGGGGGGGGGTCAGGCCCGGACTCCCAGGCATTACAGCCAGAAGCAAGAGCCCTAGTGGTCTCACCCCCACCACCACCTCACCAGGTAAGTGAAAAAATGAAAAGATAGAAACTTGTATTTAGATATATGGCAATTTCTGATGAAGACATAGCGACAACATGGAGAAGTAACCGTCTCATCCAGGAAATCTAATTCCTGTGGGATTACTAGTTATTATCCATATTATTCCATTAAGATGTCTCAGATAACTTAGTAATCAAAATAAATTGTTATATGTGGATATGAAAAGGAGAAGGAGATTACACATTAGTATGTAGTCTGGTACTGTGTTATTTGAGATGAGGTTTGGACTGTTATTAGTTGCAAAATGACCTTTAAATTAATGAACGAAAAGGAAAGTTAATCACTTTGTTAGATATTTTGACATTTTAGAGTAAACTGCTTTAAAAGATCAATCAAAAGTAAACTAAACACTGAGCATCAGTTAAATGACTTAATCCTTGTATGTATAAACTCAATGGATTTCTGCTCTTTATAAAATGTGTCTCAGCTTTTGATAGTTTGTTTTTTTGTGGTTCACCTTCCTGATATAATCAACATTACTTGTGATGTTTGCAGACATATATTGCTGTTTTTAAAATTCTTCCTTCCAAGAATTTATGTATAATATCTGTTGTTTCTTTTATTTGAATGCAGAGTTGCATAAAGTGCCAGTACTTTAAAAAACATTCTAAATCTGCAACTTTAGCAGGATTCTGGAAAGCAACATACACCAGTTTGTGGAAAGGGTGGTGTTTTACAGACAGCTTCTCTCAGTATTGACACGGCTGTCTTGTCCTACACAATGAGGTGTGCAGTCTGTTTTGTTAAAGGGTGTTGCTTACAGAAACACTGACACTGAAACTGTGTTCCAGTGTGGTACAGTCCAGGAAGGGTATGTCCCTGTTTTGGCAGATAAGGATTTCCTTTCTATTTGTATGAGGCCTAAACTGCCTAGACTTGTCTTCTGTCAGACTTTAAGGACTGGCAGATAAATTGACTTAATTTAGAAAGAAGTGTTATAATCCCTGAAGAGCTTTTTGAAATAGACAATTATACTGCAAAAAGGTAAAAGCATGTGTGTGTGTGTGTGCGTGCGTGTGTGTGTGTGTGTGTGTGTGTGTGTGTGTGTGTGTGTGTGTGTATGTGTTTATATGTCTGCAACTATGGTATGCTTGCGCATGTGCACATGTGCGTGCATGCATGTGTGTGTGTGTGTGTGTGTGTGTGTGTGTGTGTGTGTGTGTGTGTGTGTGTGTGTGTGTGTGTCTGTGTATCTGTGTAAGTGTGTTAATTTACATAAGAGCCTGTAATATGCATACCTTTATGTATGCATTAGTGTGTGTCTATTTTTGAGTGTGTTTCTGTTTGCATTTGGTACTCATGCACACATACATACTTGTTTACACATGTGTTTGCACACTTTAGCACAGGTTTTGCAGCATTTGTGAACCACAGGATCACTGATATTTCCTATAATAATTTTGTATATATGGGTGAAACTGTATAAAAGGGAATCTCTGCTATAAATGTGATCTGCCATGTGGGTAATAAACACATGTATATGGTATTCAGCAAAGTGAGGCACTTTGAAAATAAATGTTGCTACAAATAAAGATACTTTATAGGAAATGTTATTTCTATTCAGCACTTCAAAATATGCATCGTCAAGGATCTGCCCTTTTTGAAATAGGTACATGAGATTATAGCTTAAATGGCCTTCTGCTGCTTACATATTGTGTCACCTTATTTTGATACTTTGTTATATGCTGAATTCTGTTGGTTTCTGATACCGTTAGTACATTACTTGATTATAGGTCTTTGGGCTACCGCTACTCCACCACTCTATATTATAAAAAAAAAAAGACTGCTAGAGTCAGAGCTAAAAAGTCTTGCTTTTGTTTTTTTTTGCTTGCTTGTTTATGGTAGCACCCAAGAAATGATGATTTTTCCATCCGCCACGTACATTATACCATATGAAAATCTTATCATTAGGCAATAAGGACACTTTTTAGAGGGGTTTACTTCCCATGGCAAGCAAGAGAGTAAGATGTTAGTATTCAAACAAGCATATTTAAATAAATAAACACACCCTAGCATAGCATCACACTCAGCCAATCAGAACAGACTAGCACTACACTATTTGGACAGGAAGTTTTAACTCACTATGAATCAAATATGCTGAATGAAAATAAATATCTCTAATGAAAGTAACAGGACAAATAGGTCTACAGAGGATGGGGGGGCAACACCCTACATCCAACCGAGTAATCAGTGTCCCCTGAGACTACGCTCACAACATTAATACAGTTTAACAATGTTCTCTTCCTGGGTATGTAGAGACCACCCAGTAGCAGTGCAGAGATATAGCAAGCAGTTCAGCAGCCGAAGCAACCCTTCAGTCAAATGTATGACCATCCACTGATGGCAAATCTAAAGAATAATTTTAATTTCTGTACAGAAAGAGATTCAGGGAGGACATGTCTGACATGCAACTGCTAACTATAGCTCCTTAAGTTGCAGACAAGTAACTACGTCAACAGCATAATTTCGGGATTTCCATTTCAAGACCCCTGCTTATTGTAACATACATGTATGTATTTATTAACTTATTTTGAGGAGGTAAACAGGCAGATGACAAAGGTCCCTTTACAGCTGAGACCTACCCATACTAATAAAGGAAACATGATGAGCTATACAAACACAATAACAATCAAAAAAGGATAAGCAATAAATTAGCAAGCAAAACTGAACGTGAAATAATAAGGGATAGCAGACATTATTCAAAGTGACACATTTTTATTGTTAAAGTCACTACCAGCACCAACAAAATTACACTAGATAATCACCACAGACTTCTCTTATTCCTCCAAGTCTTGTATAAAGTGAACTTTGTGTCTCACCTTTACAGCAGTGCTGCAAAACATACATATGCATAGTGCCTTACAAATCTTCAAGAAACTTCTCTTAAGTCTAGCTCTAATGAGAACAGTAAACCCAAGTGAACATGTACATACAGTCCTGACAATAATTCTCACATCCTGAATTCTCTCCATGAAATTTACCTTGCCAGTGGCAGAAACAGTTAAAGTCCTGACTGTGGAACAGGAAAGTTCATTTAGTGGCTCTGGTGGCCAGTGGTTCAGGCAGGGATAGTGATCATGCCCATCCTGGGGTGAGGGTGCACATACTTCTACACCAGCATGGTTGATCCCTAGTGGGGACAAGGATGTGCTATAGGTGATTTGTCTACAAGGGAGGGAATGGCTTTGGTTGACTCATGCATGGAGGCATAGATGATGCACCTTAATCCCACTGCATGTCCTCCTGTTAGACAGCGTAAGTACATGCAAGGACAAGAACTAGGCCTTAAGGAGAAAACCCTCCCTCAGCAGCAGAATTTCACTGCCTAGCAATGCACTGATCTTCTTACCCCCCTGAACATGGGTTATACATAGTCTGGGGGAGTTCAGGTCAAGTTCAATAGACATGGCAGGCAAGGATTAACCCTGGTAGGAGATGATGGTCATCTGTGCAGGAGCCAAAAAAAACTTTATCCACAGAATATACCTTAGTGTTAACCTTAAATGTAACTCATGCTGTAATAGAAATGTATTTATAATCATAGCAGGATAAATCCTTTCCTGCTGTCATATTGCAAAGTGAAGCATAAACAAAACCCAGATTCTAAATATTAGTTCATTACTGTTGGTGTAATTTTGGTGCTAATGCTGAAGCTGCCCCATATGTCACCCAACCATTACACTTACAGTAATGAAAGCATGACCATAATCATAAATAGAATCTAAAGTAATACTATAAAAATGCAAATAAGAGTACAGTTCAGGATGGATTTACACGAGCTGTAAATGGAGTTACTTTATTCATTATACCTAGAGCAGGGCTTATACCATCTTACAAATAATAAACAAAAAAGCAAACTGACATTTCTGATGATAGCTTTACTGGCTAACAAAACAGAGTTGGAATGCTTACTTCTAAGACTACTAAAGCTCTTCGTCAGTCGTGGTATAATTAAGAAGCTGAAACAGCTCATCTTTATACACAAAAATATAGTAAAATACAGAGCCAGATCAGAGGATAATATGCCACAGATACGCAGTACAATAAATAAATAGATAACAGTCTGTCTTTACACAAATACTGTCTGAAAATGTAAGGTGATTCACCTAACAGAACTGTCAAACGAGGTCACAGTTTGCTACCTGAAGTCCCTTTGCCAGTTAGATTAGATGTCCTTTGATGTAATACTTATAGCACTGTACCAACAGATTGCCCTAATATGGATATTTAAATTTGACATGTCTGCAATGTCCATTAGATAAGTAAACTATCTGGAAAAGTAATGTTTTGTCAGTATAATACAGAAAGCTACAGATGGCAATGCACTGTGATTTATTAAATGTGGCAATCAGACATAAATTATTTGTCTTAGTAAGCCCATAGTACAAAGTGGATAACTTTTGCATGAATTTATATTCTCTTTCCTTCTGTCTCTCACCTACTTGAAGTGTTCCACCGAACTAAAATGTACTGCACCCAAAGTCTTTGGAGTATCTAGTGTGGGGATATGAAGAGTGCCCTGCTAGCCTTGGTGACGGTAACCTTAAGTATGTCTCTGAAGTGGTTTACAGTTAATGTGAAGTGGGTGGAATGGGAATCAGCACCTGTAATTCAGAGGTCATGCTTCTTTCCTAGATGGAGTTATAAAAAGCAGAGGAGCTTCATAATCTAGTTTGCATTCTGACTGTGGGTGACAGGAATCAGGAGGTTGACCAGCAGGTGGACAAAGAAGTGGCAGTATGTAAACACTGCACCAGACTATGATGGTGGAGTCTCAGCTGGGTTATAGGATGCAAACCTTAATTTTTGGATTTAGTATGTAAACACAGCACCAGACTATGATGGTGGAGTCACACCTGGGTTCTAGGATGAAAACCTTAATTTTTGGATTCAGTATGTAAACACTACACCAAACTATGATGGTGACATCTCAGCTGGATTATAGGATGAAAATATAAATTTCTGGATTTAGGCTATGTCACCCTGACTTAAAGTAAAACAGTATGAGTTGTGGCCTAGGAGATGGCATCATGGATAGATGTAGCTGATGTAAGGTTCCCTAGCAGGGTTGTTTGACGCAGTCTCCATAAAGGGCTTGGCAGTTTGGAAGGATCTTGGGATCACAGACTGTGGGAGTTTGGCCATCTAGTAAGGATGCTACCTCGCACCTTCTGCAGGTGCAAGTGAAAAGCATAGCTGGGATGTGAGCACTGACCTCAAAGTTAAAGGGACTCTAAACTGAAGGCCATATTGCATTTTATTCATTTATTTTATTTATTGATTTATTTATTTTACATTTGATTACTGAGTAATGTGCCAGTAGCCCGTTTTCAGCAGCAACCTGGGGAGAAAAGCTCCAGAAACTTAATGTAGTAAGACAATGTAAATAAAGCAAATTAAAAGTAAAATAACATGGTACAAACTAAAAATGAAATGCAGAACAATGGAGTCACTTCAAAAATATAGTTAAAGCAAGATACAGAAACAATGGATTATTGCAAAATACAGTTACATCTAAATATAGTAGAATGGGTTACATGGAGACTAGTTGCACAAAAGAAATGTGCTTACATATTCACTTTCCATGAACAAAACATGAAATTATTATTATTTTTTAAGTTGGTAGAATGGAAATTGAAGGTTAGAGAAATAAATGATATAAGAAAGGGTGAGAGTACTCTGAATAGTACTTGGCCTGGAATAGCAATTTAGCCTGGCATGGAGCTGGAGCATAGCCAGTGCTTAGTAAAGTCTTCTTTTAGTTTTAGTTTGAATTTATGGCTGTCAGTGCTGTTTAAGATGTGTTGATGTGTTGGGGTAATAGATTCCAGGTTCTGGATATTTTATTAAAGTACAGGGAATCGGGAGTAATAGGTTGGGTAGCTCAATCCAGTGGAGTTGTTTAAGTGTCGAGCAATTGTGAGATCTGTGTAGTAGGTTTGCAGCAAATTTTGCTATTTTATTATAGCAAGTCTCTAGATTGTTTAGATCGGTCTTGTGTAGGTTGGTAAATATTTGTAAAGAGTTGAGGAGGGTGGATAGCAGGTGGAATCTGGCTGTGGCTAGTCTGGAGTTGTTGGTTAGATACAGTTTGGCTCTGCAGAGTGAGACAAGTTAAATATGGAATTTTTTGATTGGTAGGGCAATATGTTTGTTGAATTTTAGACAGTCTATTGTAACTCCTAAGAGTTTAGCTTCATAGGTTCATAGATATGTAGGTGTTTACTAGGCTAATGACCACAAGGGTCTTTTTAAGCCTAGCCATGCATCCCAAATCTTTGACAAGTTCTGATACCCTTGATAAGTGTAAGCATGGACCTGGGAGATGAACCATTTACAGGTTACCTGTTTGCATTAGAGACATAGGTGCCCAACCAGGGATGAATTTCCATTTTCCCATCCAGTTGTCTAAGTTGAACTTGAACTGGGTTAGGGAGGAACTCTGCTTCACATGGATGGGGAGTCTGTTCTATAGATGAGGTAGTCTCTGGGATACATACCTATCTCTCCAGCAGATCCTATTTATATCACAGGCAAGGTTTAAGTCTCAAGAATGGGTAATTCTGGTACTGTTTGTTTTATGGATATGCAGGAGGTCCATGAGAGTGGGGTCTGACAATGCCCTGTATGCCAGGCATAGATCTCCCCTCAATAGCCTGTCGGAGACAGAATACAGGGATAGAGCCTTGAGGTGGTCTGCATAGGGCATATTACTTATGCCCTGTATTCTTTTAGTGAGGAACCACTGTGGACGTTCCAGTTGTTGGAAATGCCTGGTTAGGTACAGACCAAAGGGGGCATTATACTCAATGATAGATCTGATGAATGCTGAATACAGTGGAACAATGACTCCCATGGACTTAGATGCCATAAATTTGTTTAAAAGTTGCACAACATAGAATGATTTCCTCACCACTGTAGACACATGATGATCAAAGACTAGATTACTGTCTATGTGAGTCCCTAAGTCCCTGACTACTGCATCACCTCTCAGGGGTATTTTGTCAATATGATAGTTATCAGGGATGGATGACTTCCCAAAGCATACTATTATGCATTTCTTGGCATTTAGTTTTAGTCCATGGCTCCAGTTGTTTGTTTGCATCAACCCCCTGGAAAACATTTGTGTCAGTACGAGATTCAATACCATCTCCTAATTTGAAATCATCTGCAAATTTAGTCAGCCAGAGACCACTGACATTGGCCTTGACTTCTGTGAAGTAAATGCCAAAAAGGAGTGGTCCAAGGACTGACCCTGAGGGACTCCACTTGTGACTGGCCTTTTTGTAGAATTGGAGCCACCAATTCTAACTTCCTGGGTCCTGTCTGTGAGCCAGTGGGCTGTCCATCAGGTGACATACAGGTTTGTACCTAACCTCTTGAGTTTGTCAACAATTCCTGAGTGGGGTATTTTATCAAATGCCTTAGCTAGGCAGTCTGAATGATTTTACCCTCATCGATTGCTTGGGTGACATTCTCAAAGAAGTCCACCAGGTTGAGAAGGCACAATCTGCCCTTGATGAAACCAAACTGGTTTGGGTCCAGTGTCTGCAGGTTTACTATATCTCTACTGATCATCTCCATGATAATTCTTTCCATGGCTTTACATATAAGACTAGTGAAACTTATTGGTCTGTAGTTTCCAGGGTCTATAGATGGCCCACCTTTATGCAGAGGGATTACTGTTGCCTTTCTCCATTCATGAGGCATGAAGCCTGTTTGGAGGCTACAGTTAAATAGTAATTCCAGAGGCCCTGATAGGTCATGTTTCATGCTATTTAGGTTCATAGGTGTGTACTAGGCTAACAGCCCTGGAGCCTATATAAGCCTAACCCAAGAACATTCCATGGCATTATGCCACTGAAAGTTAGTTCCCAGTACCCCTGTCAAGCAAGGCCACTGAAGTGATCCCCGGGGTGAACTTCCTATTGCCCATCCACTCGTCAAGATTTCTCTTAAAGAGGGTCAGTGAAGTGCTCTGCTTGATGTGAATGGATAATTTCTTCCAGAGTATGGGAAGTCTCTGGGTTAGGAACCTGTCCCTCCAGCATGTTCTGCTTATTGTGGTAATGAGGTTTATGTCCCTGGAGTGTGTGGTACGGAGGGATTGGGATTTCTTTAGGTGTAGCATATCTAGCAGCTCTGGGTCAGACATGACTTTGTAGGTCAAGCAGAGATAACCTCTTAGTAGGCAATAAAGACAGAGTATAGCTGGGGTTTTTTGAGTCTGTCCATATAGGGCATGTATCTAAGGCCTAAGATCCTCTTAATGAGGTATTTCTGTGGCCTTTCCAGTTGTTGTAGGTGTCTAGTGAGGTACATATGAAATGAGCGTTGTATTCTATAATAGGTCTAATGAGGGATGAGTAGAGAGGGATTATGACCTCTTTCTTCCTGGATGAGAAACCTTTTGTAATGAGATGTGTCACATAGAAGGACTTTCTGACTACAGTGGCAATGTGGTTAGCAAAGGAGAGGTTGCTGTCAATCTGTATCCCCAGGTGGTAGTCCATGGGCACTGATTTTTTCCCAAATGGGAATGACAATGCACTTTTTGGCATTGAGCTTAAGGCCATGGTTCTGGCACCAGTCATTGGTGTCATTGAGGCTTTTGTGTAGAATGTCTACATCAGTTGGAGAATCAGTAATGGCTCCCAGTTTGCAATCATCTGTGAACTTAGTCAGCCAGAGTCCTTTTGTGTTGGCTTGAAATTCAGAGAAGTAGATGCCAAACAGGAGAGGACCTAGGACCGATCCCTGTGGGGAACCACTTGTAACTGGTCAGTAGTCAGAGTTGGAGTCCACTACTTTAAGAATGTGGGTTCTATCAGTGAGCCAGTTGGCAACCCATCTTATGGCATAGGGGCTTATGCCTAGTTTAGTGTGTCTATCTATGATTCCTGAGTGAGGGATGGTGTCGAAGGCCTTGGCAAGATCTAGGTAGGCTGTGTGAACTACCTTGCCCTCATCCACAGCTCTGGTGACAGACTCGAAGAAGTCTATCAGGTTCAGCAGGCATGATCTACCTTTCACAAACCCAAACTGTGTGGGGTCCAGAGTTTGGAGATTCCCTGTATCCTTATTTATAGGGTCCATGATGATGCACTCCATAGCCTTACATATCAGACTTGTCAGACTAATGGGGTGGTAGTTTCCAAGGTCTGTAGTCGCTCCCCCTTTGTGGAGTGGAATGACCATAGCAGTGCACCATTCTTTAGGAACAAAGCCTGAAATGAGGCTGTGATTGAACAGGGTACTCAGGTGTGATGCCAGTTCACTTTGTAATTCATGTAGAACACAGCCAGGGATATTATCAGGTTGCATGGAAGCTGTATTCCTGGCTTTGGACAGAGCGGTTTTAACCTGTGTAGCTGTAATTATAGGGACTTGGCATTTCTTAGTTATTGTGATAGGCACTTTAGGGGGTGAAAGGGTGGGTAAAGTTCACACTGACCCTGTCGGCCAATATATTGGCAATTTCAGTTGGTCCTGTATATGCCGTGTGGTTGTCTTTAGAATCTGCAGCAATTTTGTTTTTGTAGCTAGCTTTAGGGGATTTGATGATGGATCTCAGTTTTTTTGCTGAGGCTAGCAAGGGAGTTTTTCCATTCTTGGGAATTCACCCATTTCTGCAGTTTTTCCTTCTGTTGTAGAGTTTGTTTATGGTGGGGGACCACCAGATTGGCTTTCCTTTTTTGGAGGAGAGTGTCTTGGTTCTGTTTGGTATGTCCCGTTCCATGCACTTGTGTATGTGCTCATACAGTGCATTAGTGTATGATTCAGCAGTCATGCACTTATTTTCTATTTGCATGGGTATTGTAAAGTTAGCCACTTCTGTTTTTAGAACCCCAAAATTGGCTATGGAGAAGTCTTTTATGGTGGTTTCCTTTGGGGGTATTGAGGTTGGGATGTGGATATCCATGGTGATTAGCTTGTGGTCAGATCTGTCCAGGGAGGAGTTAGAGCAACGGTCGCCCATGTTAGTAATGACCAGGTCAAGGATGTTTCTACCCCTGGTGGGAGTAAGAATGAATTGGTCCAGGGCGTTGGAATTAATTAATTCCAGAAAACGTTGAGCAAGTGTGCTGGTACATGAGTAATTTTACCAGTTAATGGAGGGGTAGTTAAAGTCTCCCATTATAAGTATATTGGGTTGTACCCTAATATTTTCCAGCATATTTAGGGATGTGGACTGGGAATCTTGGGACATGGTGGGGGATCTATAGCAGGCTACAACCTGGATTGCAGTTTTACCCAGTGTTATTTGTACCTGAAGTATCTCTGATGTGTTACGTTGAGCTACTAGTCTGGAGGTGTGCATATCCTTTATGAATATGGAGACACCACCACCTTTAGTGCTTCAGTCCAGGTTTAGGGGCCAAAAAGTGTAGTATGAATTATAGCCTGGTAGTGCTGGGGTGCTCTCTTGAGCCTTGAACCAGGTCTCGGTCACTGCACAGATGTCGATGTTCTCCATTTTAAGGAGTGCTTCGAGTGAGTGAATTTTGAGATTTTGACTTCTAGCATTGAGTAGCATAACCCTCAGATTTTGTTTTCTTGTAGCTGTTATGGTGGTAATTTTGTCTTTAGGACTTTGCCTAAAAAAGGCACTATAGGGATGGCAGGAGCCTTGGCCAGTATCCAGAATCCCTGGAGTGACAGGTGCAGGCCATCTCTGGTGAAGCATCGAGGTCTGTCGATCATGTCATCCCAGGCAGGCAGATACTAGATCCCCTTAGAATCACACCAGAAACTTAGCCAATTGTTGAAGTCAATCATTTTCTGCTTGTACTGTGGTACCATTCTGGGTGATGGTAGGATGCTACTCAGAGCTAGGGTCATACCTGCCTAGGTTACAAGATCCGACAGCTCCTCTATGTCTCTTTTCATGTAGTCCAGGGAGGTACATCTAAGGTCATTCACACCAACATGGACACTGACAGAGTCATATTTGTACTTGTTGTGGAGTGACATAAGTGTATGCGTTATGTGGCGGATCCTGGCAATCGACAGGCAGCTGACCATAACTTTCTCCTTATTCAACCTAGTGAGTGGGACATCAGTGTGCCTTACTATTGAGTCACCTAGGACTAGTGTATTGGGCAAGTTGTTTTGCCTTATGGACTCTGGTTGAGTGGCATACTGTTTATGTGAGTTATGTGTCTTATTGTTTGTGCCGGGATGTGATGGTTGTTTGTGTTTTTGCCTCAGAGGTCTCTGCTGTATGGGCAGATTTTTATTGAGAAGCTCTGCAAAAGTAGGTGTGTGTTTTGTGTTACTATGGAGGGTTGTGGTGGTGTAAGTTCTGGAGGGTGATGTGTTGAATATGCAGTGCAGGTGTTAACCTTCCCTTCTTGACTGGCTAATCCAGTCTTGGCTGGAGAGTGCCTGGCTTCCAGTTTGGCTATATATGTACATCTCTCACAAGTCATAGTGTTAGGATGTAAGAGGAGAGTGTTATCTGTGTACATGAGGCAGTTTCTACATTGCCTCAGGATGCCCAAGTTCATAAAGGTTGACAGGAGAAAGCCCAGGGAAGTGACCTTTAGACATGCCTGTATATGAGCTCAATACATTAAGTACTGAAACTTTTTACAGGAAAAACCTCACTCAAAATGTTTGAGTCTGTACAGAGCATTACCAAACACTTGAGGGGAAACTAATATGTAGACCAAGAAAATTTAAGGATGAAGTATTTAGGCAGATATGTTAAAGTTAGGAAGAAATCAAAGAGTACTTACTGAAAATAAAGAATTAGCTTGTCAGGAATGATGAAAAGAGGGGAGTCACATGAATGGCTACTGCCTGGCTACTACTAATGCTGGTTTCACCACACCTTCACTCGGGATACAATACTCCTTTGCTTCTTCTCTCACTAGAAGCAAAATGTTAGCACCAATCCCAAGAAGAGAAGCAGGCCACTGCCTGTTTGGTGATCCACAGTCTTGTTCCAGATGTTGCAACGGTCTGCAGGCTTGCAGCCTTTTTCTGGTAGATGCCTCAAATAGCAACAAGACCAATCAGGTACGTTAACCACAGACCCTCACTCTCCAACCAGAAAGAGTCAGGAATCAATGCACTCTGCTCTTACTCTCACCAGGATCAGAATATCAGCACAGATTCCAAGCTGTCACCTATAAAGCAGTTATTAAGCTTTCTGGTGATCAGCAGTCTCCAGGAAATAATGTAACTGCACTCCTCTCACCAGGGGAAAACAGAAGCACTAATCCCAAGATGACTACTGAGAGGCAGAATGCGGGCTCTCCAATAACTGGTGGTCTTGCAATAGATGCTTAAAGGTAAGATGAAAAAATGGTTTATCCTAAACACTGCAGTGTACACTAGAGGAGTTAGATGTGAAAGTAGGTAACTTAAGTTTTACCTGTCTAAAAAGTTAACTTTTAGTGGAGAGTGACTATTTTTAAAACAGCAAGATAGATTGAAAGGGAGTTGTTACTTTTTTATTCTGGTACTATGAATACAGGATTAAGATGGCTAATAAATTAAAATAGTTTAAGGGGAGTGATTTCAAAAAATGATAATTTTGTGCTAACTCACACTAACCAGTAAAAGCAGAGAGGAAATGAGATATATGGTCAAATTAACATAAGGGGCAAGCAACTAGAAAGACAGTGGTGTTTAAGAACACAACAGTAACCGGGTGGGAGGTTGGGAAAAATTTCTGTCTGGCTCATAAGAGACAAAGCTGTGGTGTCTTTTCAAGTTTTAATATGCAGTTAAAAACAGAATACAAGTAAAACACAGTGTGAAGAAAACAAATCACATTATACAAAATAGAAAAAGGCAATAAAGCTATACAGAATACAACAAATAAAAAGCAAACCAACCTTTCCCTCACAGCAAACTGCAGCAGAGTCTGAGTGAGCCTTTCTAGTAATTCTAAATTTAGAAGGCATCCTGGAATATTGTCTGGGCCCATTGATGCAGTGTTCTTGGTCTTAGAGAGAGTATTAAGGACCTGTTCCCTAGTGATAGTAGGGGGAGTTATATTTGATATTTCCTAAGGGAAGGTTGAGGGGAGAGAAGAGTAAAATAGTCTTCTGCCTCAGTATAGGTGGCTCCATTTACAATGTGTACAATTGTGTATTGCCTTTGAGGTTGCAGACATAGCTAAAGAATGCTTTGTGGTTGTCCTTGGCCCGGGATGCCAAACTTACCTCAAATTTGGTTTTGGTATAATTTATTTCTCCTCTGAGTTGTTTGTTTAGTTTGAAGAGAGTGCTTTTATCCTGCTGGGTGCTGCACCTCCTAATTTTTGCCATGATTTTATTCTTTTTTTTTTCATTTTTCTATTTTACTGGTACAGATTCTGTAAGATATTTAAACTGATAACACAACACAGTGAAATGTTGCCATTTAGCTTTGACAGTTAAATTTTTTTTATTATCAATGGGTTCCATTCATGTAGTCGAACTTTTACAAGTCCAAACTACATATGGTCGAGACCATACGTTCGAATTTCTAAAAGTTTGAACGTTTGAATGGAAACCTCTGTAAGCTGAGGTTTCCATTCACTTCAATGTGGTGCGTTCTCGGAGTTGGTATACTTAATTAGTGGGGTTTGTGGGGGGTGCAGGGGGGGCTTGCCCCCCTGCTTACAACAAGTTATTGATTTGTACGTTTTGTATTTTTTTATTTGTTTTTTTTTTTGCATAGTCGAAGTTCTGTAACTTCAAACTTAATGGTTCGACCATTAGGTATTCAGAGTTATAGAACTTCGACTATCTAATACAGACCCATTTTCAATAGCCACCTTATTAGACACATTAATGTGTAGGCTTAATTAGCATGAATAGCATGTCAGAATTGACATGTGTGTCACATTATTCAGACAGGAACACTTACAGAAAGGAAAAGATGGTGTGAGGTTTATCGCCTTTTTTGAACTTTTACATATTACCATGACATTGTAAAAAAGATACAAATGTTGAGGAAAAAATACACCCTTATAAACAGCAAAGCTTTCGGGTTACACACCCTTTCTCAATACTAATACAGGTTTCATTAAAACATTCCATTTAAATAGGAGTCAATGTTAATCACATGACATGCAGCCCCAAAAAATCATGTGACAATTACAAAACTTTAAAATTTCATACAACTAATAAAACATAATATTTTACATATATATAATAAATTCTACAATAAATTCACAACCTACAAACTCACATATAACATTTAACATAACTTAGTACATTGTATTTTAACTAAAATAGGTTTTAATGTGACAGCAGAATTCAAGCCAGGTAAACAACCAGTTGATAGCCTTAATACCCACTCATACTCTTTTACTTCTAAAAGATTATTAATGTCACCCCCCTATCTGATATATGTACCATGTCAATAACCCTGAACTTAAATTTATGTTCATTATTATGAGTACTTATGTGTTTATATAAAGCATTCCTTTCGTTAGCCCTTCTTATCTCAGATTTATGCTCAATAATGCGTTCTTTTAACTTCCTAGTTGTTTTTTCCTACATAAAATGATGAACATACAGTACAGGTTGCTAAATAAACAACATTTTTACTAATGCAAGTTGCTACCACAGTAAACCTATAAGTCTTATGTGTCATGGGGTGAACAAATGTGTTACCAACACTACTGCCTATGATATCACTGCAACAGCTACAGTTCATACAGCTAAACGTACCATATTTAAAAGAGCCTTGTTGAACATTTTTCTCATCTTTAAAATCTTTATAACATAATCTGCTCTTTAATGTTTTCATATTCCTGTAAGAAAAATACGGTCTACTACTTAGAACAGCCCTAATGTCCACAGATGCCATTAAGACTACCCAGTATTTTTGAATAATATGTCATGGTGTTGTAAGTTGTCACATACCTGATTCTATCTTCCTTCAATACACTCTTATTAGAGCCTTATCTTTAATAGGCAGTATAGATTCAAGATCATAGCCGCTACTTACAAACTCATCTAACGTTTCATTTAACTGAGAAAGGAAACATGAATCATCAGTGTTTAATCTGCTGTTTCTACTAAACTGCGCCTTCACAACACCTTGAAATATATGTGGGGTGTGCATACTGGTGTTATGTATATACCTGCCTGCATGGACCTCTTTTTTATACACTATAGTATTAATCGAACCTTCCTTCAACACAACCTTGAGATCTAAAAAGGTTATGGAATTATCTGAATATTCCATTTTGAATTTTAAAAATTCAGTAGTACTATTCAAAAATTGTATATATTCAATTAGTTCTACAGGAGAGCCTTTCCAAATTAAAAAGCAGTCATCCACAAACCGTTGATAAAAGCAAACATTCTTATTCAAAAAATTAGTGCTATCATGAATATATGTCTTTTCCCACTGAAATAAAACTAAATTTGCATAAGTGTTAGCTACCGGTGTGCCCATTGCTAACCAGTAAGTTGCAAATAAAATTGTTTGTTAAACAAAAAAACATTATTAGTTAATACTATGTCCAATAGAGAGCAAATATTCTCTATTTTCCTTGCTGACAATGAGGACTGCATAGTCAAAAATTCATGAATAGAATTAATTCCATACTCATTTTGTATAACCGTAAATAAAGATGAAATATCCAAAGTCACAAACAAGAATTCCCCTCTATGCATAATATCAGTATTTAAAATATTAAACCAATATCTTAGTTTAATAATCAATTCTGTAGTGTCTTTTAACACAGTGTTACACTGCGCTAAAAAAGGGTGCAACTGTTTCTGCAGGTAAACAGCCGACACATGCTACTCTGCTCCAATGAGCTTCACTCTTTCATACATACCCCCTCGTGATGTCACCTATCTTCTACTCTGTTACTCCCCATATTCTACTCCTACACTCCACTGACTGTGCTCATTTGCTATGTAAACTTACAATTCACTATCCTAACGCTCATTTACATAGGATTGCCTACTAATGCTTGGTTACATGTCTTAGACTGAGCTTCCCCCCTTGGCAACCTCTACTCGGTGGCCATGTTGTCTTCAGCCTGCCATTCCCATGCATTGTACATTAACAATTTCAATAAAATCCACATTTGTGAGTTTTAATTTTTAGTATTCTGGGTTTTAGAGTGCAGCCCATTTGTGCGGCGCTGTGCTACGCTTAAACATCAGGAAACATTTCACATGGTCGTATATTTGGCCATTGGCATGCTTCCTGCACTGGATGCAACCTTTATTTGGAGCTGTCACGGCTCCGTTTTGCTATTTGCAGAATGGTAGTCAGTTGTCAACTGAGTACATTTCTGCAAATAACACTGCTCTTACTCGGACAGGTTCAGGTTTCCTGAATCGCAAATCTACCTCATTTGCATGCCTTTTGCCTGCAGTTGAGGTAATTTGCATATCCCAGCCCTGTCCGTGTAAGAGCCATTTTAGGAGCTCTCTTACACGCCCCTACAGGCTGTTCCTGGATCGCTCGTCGGACATGATGGCTGCATGGAGTCTTACTCTACTCTAAGACTCCATGCAAGCCTTCGTGAATCTGGCCCATTGATTATTAACAGTATATACAGAAAATGTTGCAAGTTAAGATAGTTTCTATGGATAGACCTCCACCTTTGGTTTTCTGGTCCAGGTTAGATTCCGAAAAGTGTGGTATGAGTTATAGCCTGGTAATGCAGGGGTGCTCTCTAGAGCCTTGAACCAGGTCTCAGTCACTGCACAGATATCGATGTTCTCCATTTTAAGGAGTGCCTCGAGTGAGTGCATTTTGAGATTTAGACTTCTAGCATTGAGTAGCATTACCCTCAGTTTTTCCTTGCCTGTTCCTGTTACGGGGGTGAATTTGTCATTTGAACCTTGCCCAAAAAAGGCACTATAGAGGCGGCAAGACCCATAGCCAGTATCCGGAATCCCAGAGGTGACAGGTGCAGGCCATCTCTGGCAAAGCATCGTGGTCTGTCCACCATGTCGTCCCAGACAGACACATACTGGATCCCCTTAGAATGACACCAGAAACATAGCCAATTGTTGAAGTCAATCATTTTGTCCTTGTACTGCGGTATCATTCTGGGCGATGCCAGGATGCAACTCAGGAGTAGGGTCATACCTGCCTGGGCTACAAGATCAGAGAGCTCTTCCATGTCTCTTTTCATGTAGTCTAGGGAGGTATGTCTCAGGTCATTCACACCAACATGGACAATGACAGAGTCATATTTGTAGTTGTTGTGGAGTGACCTGAGTGCGGGGCTTATGTGGCAGATCCTGGCACCCAATAGTCAGCTGACAGTAACCTTCTCCTTGTTTAGCCTGGTGAGTGGGACATCAGTGTTCCTGACTATAGAGTCACCTATGACTAGTGTGTTGGGTACGTTGTTTTGCCTTATGGGCTGTGGTTTATTGGCACACTGAGTCTGTGGGCTATGTGTCATTTGGGTTGTGTTTGGGGGTGAAGGTTGCTTGCGTTTCTGCTTTGGAGGTCTCTGTTGCTTGAGCAGATTATTATTGAGAGCCTCTGTGAATGTTTTTGTGTTTCTATCTGTGGATTTTGGTGGTGTAGGTTTAGTGGGACTATGTGATGAGTGTGGGGTGGTGCAAGTGTTTACCTTCTCCTCTTGACTGTCAAGTTCAGTCTTGGTTGGAGAGAGCTTTACCTCCAGTTTGGCTAGATAAAATTAGAGGTGTGCGCAACTGCAATCAATTAGGTAAACAAGCACATGCTGGAAAGTTTGCATGACTGGAGTAAGGCATAGCATTTTTTTCACTTTTTAAAAATGTTTTAATTACTCTGTTGGGGCCGGATGGTGTTGTGTTGAGGGCCGGATTTGGCCCCGGGGCCGGACGTTGTGCACCACTGCAGTAAAGTGTCTGACCATAACTGGCTTGTTATCTTTCAAGAAATGGATGTCAAGAAATGTAGCTCAGGAGGTGAAATGTTACATCCATTTCAAGGTATTTGGGATTGAAAGGAAACAGAAAGAACAAGTAAGGGAAGTAACAGAAAACGCTGCATAAAATACAATTTACGAATGACTTTTTTACTCAGCATTTCCTTAGACCTACTCATAGGCATGAATCTGTAATACTTTGTTTTACAGCATTCTGTGAGCAAATACCATTTTTCAGACACTGGGGGTGGGTGGTTCGTGGGTGTAATCAAGAGTTCCTGCCAAATCCTGTATTTATCATAGCCAAGTGACAGTTCCTGCATAAAGGAAACTTTACAGTTGCCAGATTATCTATCCAAACCAGAGAAAATCTGACTCATTATTCAATGTGTGCTTAGTTCTGTAAAAGTAACTATTTCTTTATTTATTCTTTTACTTTTGTTTTTACAGTTATGTCAAGGAAGTTGTTATAAAGTCATTGGGTCACAAGCAATTTGTCTTTTCTGGTTCAGATAAAATGGTTTCGTCACTACAGTTCAGGTGTTCCACTTGGCTACTTTGAAAACACAGGCTTGTGATCATATAATGTAAACAGTGAACCAACTGCTTAAACTGCTAAGCATGGGATACGTCATTTTGTACATTGATGTCTGAGATATTTGTGTCTTAATAAATCTTTAGCAGTAAGAGTTTAAACCCATTCAGTGTATAACGTAAAATCACAAGAATGCAGGGGAAAAAACAAACAACAGCAAAAAAAAAAAAAAACATACAGTGCTATATAAGTATTCCTGCAAAATGTTCAAGTCTTACAATACAATGATGAGTACTTTCCATATTGGTAGAAGATTAACTTGTTGAGTTAAATTGATACAAAAACCCTAAAGAAGAAACTAGAAAAAAATTGTAGCTTTTATACCAGAATGAGAAACTGAATGGAAATAATGAAATATAGCATATACTGAGGTGCAGAGATTTTACTGTTATTTTTTTTTTCAGTGATTTGCATTGTTTTTTGCTTAAAGCCATTTTCAGTCACTCAGCCTTCCATCCAGTGGAAGCCATCATATTCATGCACTCCTCCTCATCACAGGTCAGAATAGATGCTTGAATATTGGTTTGCACATCTGCAAACTAAATAGAAGCTATGTAATAGTTCTGATGTTAATATAATCTCGAGTTGCATATTATAGAAGCAAAAAGGTCAAAGGGCCTGCTTAATACATATGGTCTGCAGTTGTGTATGGCTGAAGTGTGGTTGTTCAGGGCACATAACACAGTTATTCATAGGTTCATAGGTGTGTACTAGGGTAATGGCCCTGGAGCTTTTACAAGCCTAGCCCATAGGATTACCCTGGTAACGTGCCACCCGACCATAGATTCCAGTGCCTCTGTTGAGTAGAGCCACTGGAGTGATCCCTGGGGTGAATTTTCTTTTTCCCATCCACTCATCAAGATTTCTCTTGAATAGGGCCAGTGGGGTGCTCTGTTTGACATGTATGGGAAGTCTATTCCATAGCATGGGCAGTCTCTGGGTTATGAACTTGGCCCTCCAGCATGTTCTGTTGATTGTGGAAATGCGGTTGAAGTCTTTGGAGCGTGTGGTGCAGAGGGATTGGGATTTCTTTATATGTAGCATTTCTAACAGAGCTGGGTCAGACATGGCTTTATAAGTCAAGCAAGGATCACCTCTAAGTAGGCGATATAAGACATAATAGTTGGAGTTTTTTGAGTGTGTCCATATAGGACAAGATTTTAAGGTATAGGATCATTTTGTGAGGAACCTTTGCAGCCTCTCAAGTTGTTGCAGGTGTCTAGTGAGGTACATGCCAGATGGGGCATTGTATTTGATGATTGGCCTAATGAGGGAAGAGTAGAGGGAGACAATGACCTCTTTCTTCGTGGATGCAAAACACTTAGTAATGAGATGTGCCACATAGAAGGGCTTTCTGACCACAGTGGCAGTGTGGTGGTCAAAAGAGAGGTTGCTGTCAACCTGTGTCCCCAGATCTCTTGTAATGCCTTCTGTGTTCAGTGGACTGCCATCAATGTGGTAGTTCATGGGAACTGGGTTTTTCCCAAAGGGGATGACGACACATTTTTTGGCATTGAGCCAGTGGTTGGTCTCATTGAGGCCTTTCTGTAGGATGTCAACATCAGTTGGGGAGTTAATAATAGCTCCCTACTTGAATTGTCTGTGAACTTTGTCAGCCATAGTCCCTTCGTGTTGGACTGGACTTCTGAGAAGTAGATACCAAACAGGAGAGGACCCAGGACCGATCTCTGTGGGACTCCACTTGTGACTAGTCATCAGTCTGACTTGGAGTCAGCTACTTTCACACTGTGGGTTCTGTCATCATGGATCTAATAAACAAGGATATAGTGAATCTCCAAACTCTGGATCCCACACAGTTTGGTTTTGTGAAGGGTAGATCATACCTGTTCAACTTGGTCAACTTCTTTAAGTCAGTCACCAGAGCTGTGAATGAAGGCATGGTGGTTTATACAGCCTACCTTGATCTGACCAAGGCCTTTGATACCATTCCCCACTCAGGAATCATAGAAAAACTCACTAAGCTAGGCATCAACTCCTATATCACTAGGTGGGCTGCACACTGGCTCATAGATAGAACCCACAGTGTGAAAGTAGCTGACTTAAAGATGTTGGCCAAGTTGAGCAGGCATGATCTACCCTTCACAAAACCAAACTGTGTGGGATCCAGAGTTTGGAGATTCACTATATCCTTGTTTATTAGGTCCATGATGATGCATTCCATAGCTTTGCATATCAGACTTGTCAGGCTAATGAGGCGATAGTTCCCAAGGTCTGTCATTGCTCCTCCTTTGTGGAGAGGAATGATTATAGCAGTGCACTATTTGGTAGGGAAAAAGCCTGAGATGAGACTGTGATTGAACAGGGTGCACAGGTGAGGTGCCAGTTTACTCTGTAGTTCATGTAGAACACAGTCAGGGATATTGTCAGGTCCCATAGAAGCTGTATTCTTGGCGTTGGACAGTGCTGTTTTAACTTGTGCTGCAGTCATACTGGGTACCTGGCAATCTACTTGTATTGTGAATGGTCTTTTGGGGGCGGGAGTTGGCACTGAATCTGTCGGCCAGTATATTGGCAATATCTGTTGACTCGGTATAGGAGGTACCATTGTGCAGTAGCTCAGATCAAATCTGGGTATTGCCGTGGAGATTCTTTACATAACTATAGAAGACTTTGTGGTTGTCTTTACTATCTGTTACAATTCTGTTTTCATAGCTAGCTTTAGAGGATTTGATGAGGGATCTCAACTTTTTGTTGAGGTTGATAAGGGAGTTTTTCTAGTCTTGGGACTTCAACTTATTCACATCAGTTTCCTCCTTCTGTTCTATAGTTTGTTTATGGCAGGGGACCACCAGATTGGCTTCCTTTTTTTGGAAGCGTGGTTGAAGTCTTTGGAGCGTGTGGTGCAGAGGGATTGGGATTTCTTTATATGTAGCATTTCTAACAGAGCTGGGTCAGACATGGCTTTATAAGTCAAGCAAGGATCACCTCTAAGTAGGCGATATAAGACATAATAGTTGGAGTTTTTTGAGTGTGTCCATATAGGACAAGATTTTAAGGCATAGGATCATTTTGTGAGGAACCTTTGCAGTCTCTCAAGTTGTTGCAGGTGTCTAGTGAGGTACATGCCAAGCACATTGGTTCTATTGGGTATGGCGAGATTCATGCATTTGTGTACGTTTGTACATTGCATTAGTGTATGATTCAGAGGTCATGCAAGTATTCTCCATTTGCATGGGTGCCATGAAGTTAGCCACCTCTGTTCTTAGGAGCCCAAAGTTAGCTTTGGAGAAGTTTTTCGTGGTGGTTACCTTTTCAGGGGGTGGGAGGGATGTGGATTTCCAAGGTGATTAGTTTGTGGTCGGATCTGACAAGGGAGGAGTTGACTACTGGTCGCCCATGTTAGTAATGACCAGGTGAAGGATGTTGCTACCTCTAGTAGGGCTAAGAACAACCTGGTACACGGCATTAGGATTAATGAATTCCAGGAAACGTTGGGCAAGTGTATTGGTACATGAGTAGTTTTCCCAGTTAATGGAGGGGTATTTGAATTTACCCAGTATGAGTGTGTTAGGTTGGGCCCTAATATTCTCCAGGTGCTTAGGAATGCAGAGTGAGTGTCATGGGACATGGTTGGGGACCTATAACAGGCTACAACCTGAATCGCTGTCTTACCCAATGTTAGCTGCACCTGAAGTATCTCTGATGCATTATGCTGAGCTATCAGTCTGGAGGTGTGCGCATCCTTTATGAATATGGAAACACCACCACCTTTGGAGCTTTGGTCCAAGTTCTGGGGCCAAAAGGTGTGGAATGAGTTATAGCCTGGTAGTACAGGGGTGCTTTCTGCTGCCTTGAACCAGGTCTCTGTTACAGCACAAATGTCAATGTTCTCCATTTTAAGGAGTGCTTCGAGCAAGTGCATTTTGAGATTTAGACTTTTAGCTTTGAGCAGCATGACCCTCAGATTGCATTTTTTTGTAGCTGTTACAGTGGTAATTTGGTCTTTGGAACATCACCTAAAAAAGGCACTATAGGGGTGGCAAGAGCCTTGGCCAGTATCTGGAAGCCCAGGGGTGACAGATGCAGGCCATCTCTGCCAAAGCATTGAGGTCGGTCAGTCATGTCATCCCAGGAAGACAGATACTGGATCCCCTTAGAATGACACCAGAAACTTAGCCAATTGTTGAAATCAATCATTTTCTGCTTGTACTGTGGTATCATTCTGGGCGATGGTAGGATGCTGCTCAGGGCTAGGGTTGTACCCACCTGGGCTACATAATCCAAGAGCTCCTCCATGTCTCTTTTCATGTAGTCCAGGGAGGTACATCTCAGGTCCTTCACACCCACATGTACAATGAGAGAGTCATATTTGTACCTGTTGTTGAAGGACCTGAGTGCATGCGTTATATGGCAGATCCTGGTACCTGACATGCAGCTGACTATTACTTTCTCATTATTTAACCTAGTGAGTCAGAAATCAGTGTGCCTCACTATTGCGTCACCTATGAGTAGTGTGCTGGGCATGCAGTTTTGCCTTAGGGACTTTGGTTGAGTGGCACACTGTTTAGAAGAGTTATGTGTCTCATGAGTAGTGTGTTGTGGTGGTCAAATGTGTTTCTGCTTTGGAGGTCTCTGCTGTTTGGGTAGATTTTTATTGAGAGCCTCCACAAAGGTGGGTGTGTGGTTTGTGTTTTTATGTGAAGGCAGTGCTGGTGTGTGTGTTCTGGAGGGCTATGTGTTCCATGTGGTGTGGTGCAAGTGTTGACCTTATCCTCTTGACCAGCTATTCTGGTCTTGGCTGGAGAGTGCATGGCTTCCATTTTGGATATATAAGTGCATCTCTCGCAAGTCTGAGTGTTGGGCGGTAAGAGGAGAGGGTTGTTGGTGTGCATGAGGCAGTTGCTACATTGCCTCAAGATGCCCAAGCACAGGGAACTGACCTTTAGACATGCCTGGAGAGGTGGATATTAATAATAAATAATGCTGTTTCCTTGTAGAATGTTTAGTGCTGGTAGCACTTTTGTGTGCTACAATAATTGCTACAGGAGGTCTGGTATGGTGCTAGACTAATAAGCTAGTAAAAGTGCAGGAGAGGAGAGGAGAGAACTAACAGATCTAAGGGAAAATTTGAAGAGCAGACTTTGGCACCTCTCAGAAGCTTACAAACAGTCCTGGATACAGCAAATCTGTATCTGGACTAGACTAGTTACAGGAAAGGTAGGAAACAAGCGCAATGGGGGCTTTAAAACCAAAAAGTTGAAAGAGATGGAAAAATTCCCAAATGGCCAATAAACTACAAATTCTGGGCCAGAAACCACTCCTCTTGTGGTAGATAGGCTACCTAGTGCTTACCACTCCCACTAATAAGCTAGAAGACTTCCCGCCAACACAGAAAGGCTTGGGGGGGGGGGGCTCAGAAGCTTACATACAGTCCTGGATACAGCAAATCTGTGTCTGGACTAGACTAGTTACAGGAAAGGCAGGAAAAGTGTGAACGTAGGCTTTTAGACCAGAAAGTTGAAGGAGATGGAAAAACTGCCCAAATGGCCAATAAACTACAATTTCTGGGCCAGAAACTGCTCTGCTCCGCATGTGGTAGATAGGCTACCTAGTGCTTACCCCTGTCACTCACTGACAAGCTAGAAGGCTTTCCTCTGACACAGAGAGGCTGGGGGGGCTCAGAAGCTTATAAACAGTCTTGGATACAGCAAATCTGTATCTGGACTAGACTAGTTATAGGAAAGGTGGGAAACAAGCGCAAATGCATGCTTTTAAGCCAGAAAGTTGAAGGAGATGGAAAGAAAGTGCTCAAACAGCCAATAAACTACAATTTCTGGGCCAGAAACCACTCCTCTTGTGGTAGATAGGCTACCTAGTGCTTACCACTCCCACTGACAAGCTAGAAGGCTTCCCTCCAACACAAAGAGGCTTGGGGGGCTCAGAAGCTTACAAACAGTCTTGGATACAGCAAATGTATATCTGGACTAGACTAGTTATAGGAAAGGTGGGAAACAAGCACAAATGTGGGCTTTTAAACCAGAAAGTTGATTGTGATGGAAAACGTGCTCAAACGGCCTATAAACTACAATTTCTGGGCCAGAAACCACTCCTCTTGTGGTAGATAGGCTACCTAGTGCTTACAACTCCCACTGATAAGCTAGAATGCTTCCCTCAATACGGAAAGGCTTGAGGGGCTCAGAAGCTTACAAACAGTCCTGGATACAGCAAAACTGTATCTGGACTAGACTAGCTACAGGAAAGGCAGGAAACAAGTGCAAACATGGGCTTTTAGACTAGAAAGTTAAAAGAGATGGAAAAACTGCTCAAATGGCCAATAAACAACAATTTCTGGGCCAGAAACCACTCTTGTGGTAGATAGGCAACCTAGTGCTTACCACTCCCACTGATAAGCTAGAAGGCTTTCCTCCAACACAGAAAGGCTTGGGGGCTGAGAAGCTTACAAACAGTCCTGGATACAGCAAATCTGTAACTGGACTAGACTAGTTACAGGAAGGGCAGGAAACAAGCTTAGATTTTTTTTGTTACAGAAAAGCAGCTAAAACAGCACTAAAAACATGTCAAGTGCAGTGCAAGCTAGCACACTTGAGTGTGTAGCAGTATTAATGCAATTGATTTAAACTGTATTCTGAACTGAATTCAGTTATTGTTTGATTCAACCCTGAACAGTTAAAAAGTGCCAAAAATATACTTATCAGCTGAGAAGCACATTCAGTCAGAACACAAAGTAAAGTAGAAAGGGAGAAAGGAGAAACAGAAGATAATTCAAGGTTAAAGGCCTAAGTGGATTGGCCTACTCAAATTTTCTCTCTGTATTAGGTAGAATGAGCTAATGGCACTAGACTGAGATACAGCTGGGACAGAGCTGAACAGATGGGACTGGTAGGAGTGTCTGAAATCAAAACATGATCTTGCTGTACTCGGTTGAGTGAGCAAATGAGATGGACCCAGGAGGAGTGTTCAAACACAAATTTACAAGAGGGTAGGCAATTCCAAAACCATCAAGATTAATACCACAACAAGAACAGGGAGGGAGAGTGGGAAACTAACTGCAGAGAGAGAGAGAGATCACAATATCCAGTGAAGCAAATAAATAGACAGAAAAATAAAATGCAGTACTATCTTTAACACAATATTCAATGAAACAAATAAATAAACAAAAAAATAAAATGCAGTACTATCTTATAACACTGCAAGTTTGTACTTATCTCAGCTTGTAATAAAGTTGTTGTAGGTATATAACAACTAACCAAACAGCTCAACTATTCAGCTATTCCGCAGAAATAAATTCAGAGATAAGTCACTAAGACTTATAAGCACAGAGAAACCCTCTAGGCTAAGAGTTCAACACCAAATCTCAATGAAGTGAGAATAACCCCCACTTACTGCAGAGAGAGAGAGAGAGAGATCACAATATTCAGTGAAGCAAATAAAGAGACAGAAAAATAAAATGCAGTACTATCTTTAACACAATAGTCAATGAAACAAATAAATAAACAGAAAAAATAAAATGTAGTATTTGTGTTCATGGACGCGCCATGAGTAGGTGAACAAGAACATATACAACTATGTACCTGGGGACTCAGCTATGTAGCTAGTATGCAAATGGGATTCCACATTTTAGTTCATGATTCACAAAGGCATGAATGGTAGTTTACATTTTCAGAACTGAAGCAGGAATATGTGAAAGAAAGTAAAACAAAAAATGTAGGTAATGTATTCCTCAACATGACACAGGTGAAGAACTACATTACTATTACCTATGCAGGAAAGCTAATAGAAATGCTGCATTACCTTAACCAAATGCAGCCTGCCCACCACCCAGTCACATGGCAGAGCTGCTATTACTGGAAGCACATACTGTAACGAACTGCCTCAGTGCGATATTATACAGATAAGATCAGCTCCATTTTCATTCCTAACCTGAATCACAGTCATACATTCTTACGTGGCAGTGGAACATGGAAGAGCACTCTGTCGCAGCTGTCTGTTTCTGCTTTGTTAGAGATAGCAGCGGTGTGCGATGGAGTGTCATGGCGTGGAAAATATACTGGCTGCCCATTTGTGATACTCTCTCACATTATTGTAAAACTAAAGGTTACATGGTATACAGCCCAGGAATGACATTATGGGAGTGGAGACAAGCTACTGTAGGAAAACCACATTTTCATTTTTATATAAGGAGAGATACTTCTGTCAGTACAATGTAGACAGTTTGTGACTAATGCTAAGCAGAGTAACAGACACCCTCCTGTAGTTTGACACATTATCTGAGATGTGCAGTACAGTGTACTGACTGGGGAGTGCTATCTGTTAAACAAAGCATTAATGAAAAATAAAAGATAAAAATTACTGAGTTCAGGGACAAAAGAACAAAATGTTACTTTACCATAGGTTTGTTTCTTTGCTGAAAGGAAAAAAGTCAGAGCTTTAATTATAAATTCTATAATTTAGGAATTTTCATATTAAAACAAGTTAAAATAAATGCATGCTACAATTTTAACATTGTGATGTTCATAAATAATCAGAAAGGAAAATAAATCACCTGCAAACGAAGGAATGACAATACACTCCTTGGGCTTCAGAAAGGCCTTCTGCAATGAGGAAACCTTAACTCAAATGATTTTTGTGTTTCAGAATCAGTAAGACTGACTGATTCTGAGACCACTTTCCTGCCACCAGTCTCACTGATGAAGCCACATGCAAATGTGGCAGTTTGGGAGGAGCAGCTAAAGTAAATTATCCATGTGTCCTCCACAAAAATGGTGACTCTGTCTCTACTATGTTGATTTATTCACAAGCAAGAAAAAGTGAACACAATTAAAAAGATAGAATTCACTAATTCACCTCTTAGAATGATCACAGCTTGTACCTGAAATATGGGTAGGTAATACAGAGCTGTGCATGCGTGTGTGTGTGTGTGTGTGTGTGTGTGTGTGTGTGTGTGTGTGTGTGTGTGTGTGTGTGTGTGCGTGTTCATACCTCTCAACCTCTAAGAGTAAGAAATCTGGACAAAGCCAAAAATAATGGGGGGACATATAGGACACTTTTTAAATACTGCTCTTACAAACTTAGAAAGTTGATAGCATAACAGGTTATGTATTGTTATGCATTTTCTGAAGGATATGAAGTCTGAAACTCAGATGCCTTTCATTATTTATTATTATAATGTAACTTCAATCTTCAGTGATTTGACAGAAAAACACAAATTGTATGAGGAACAGACAAAAAATATGAGGCAAAAATCTGGAAATTCTGCAAAAATCTGAACAGTCGAGATGTAGTGTGTGTATGTTTATGGTTGGGTGATCACCTTGTGGAAGGAAAACATTGGAAGCCATATCAGTACGCGCCTGCATGTGCATATGTTTTATGTGTGTGTGTGTGTGTGTGTGTGTGTGTGTGTGTGTGTGTGTGTGTGTGTGTGTGTGTGTGTGTGTGTGTGTGTGTATGGCAATGCCTATCTGGATTTGTTAAAGCGGTGGCAGCAATTAAACATTAAATTAAGTCTTGATTATATGGTCCTTATGAATGACTTTTTTTCAAATAATGAGAAAGAACTGAAGGAAGAGATAATGAATATGGAGACTGAAATCATGGCTATGCCTTGTTTCAACACTATGCTTAATTCTTATCAGCAAATGCTTGATAGAATGCAGGCACTTGATGATCGACTAGAGGCAACTAAGAAACGTAAATTATTACGGGACATGGCAGATTTTCAAAAACGCCATATTTTCTCTTGGCCGAAGAATGATGTGCCCTTTCTAAATAATAATAAAAAGACTGTGGTTCAAAAAACCTCTATGGACACTCTTGATGATTTTCCTGAATTAGTAGCAACAAATTCTTCCTTTCGAGAACTGGCACCACTTAATCAATCTAATGGTGTGGTCATGACCGCACCTACTTTAGTTGCATCACAATCAGCTGGTGCAAGTGCCGGCTTGCGCTTAACTGGAGAAGAAATGGAGAATGGCAATGATAGTAAAAAGAACAATGATGCTAAAAAAATGCATCAATCTACAATAAACCTTTTTCAGAAGCGCTTTCAATTAGAACAACCAGAGAGGGTAAAAGAGCGATCTACTTCGAGGGGGAGATCAACTATAAGACAAACAGCGCATCCAACCAAGCGCAAAAACAGCAGTCCAGCCAAGCAGGTCAAAGTAATCCGTAATCCGTCGATAACACGAGGTATTTTGAACTTATCGAGCTTCACTTTGGAAGCTTCTCATTATATATTGCTTCAGAAAGGTCTTAGCTTTATTTCAACATCTGGTGATGACTTAGTTTCTGCATTGACTGATATCAAGCAGTTTATTAGGAATTTAAATTTAAAAGTGATGTTTAAGAATAATGTTCCTATTCAAACAGCCTGTAGAAGGTGCAGTACATATGTACCTGTTAACATTCCTGTCCTCACAGCATATCATGATTTATGTGAGAGGGAATTGAGGTGTGCATACTCAAACACAACCAAAAAACACTATAATTTAACATATGAAGAATTTCTAGTGCTCAAAGAACTGCAGGCGGATAACAGTATAGTTATCAAGCAGGCAGACAAAGGAGGCGTTGTTGTAATTATGGATAGAGTTAAATATTTTTCATCTGTGTCTGTTTTACTAGAAGATGCCCATGCCTTTAAAGCTATTTCACCTGTTGATGTTAAGAAATGTATTAGTTCTGTTAATATGATGGTATATGATTTACAACTTAGCGGTGATATTGATTTAGATTTGTTTCATTTTTTTACTGTTCCCTGTCCTACCTTACCACAATTATATGGTATACCGAAGATCCATAAATCACTAAGGGACCCCCCAATGCAGCCTATTGTTTCTGGTAATGGTTGGCTCACTGAGTCTATTTCAGTTTACCTGCAGAAACAGTTGCACCCTTTTTTAGCGCAATGTAACACTGTGTTAAAAGACTGTCATTTACACATCATGGAAAGAGGTGTGTCAACAGGTAGGCTAGGGAAAGGCAAGAAATGGAAGGTGTATGCCGTGGATAACACCAAAGTTTCTTGCTCAGCGGGTATGCGCGCGTGTGTGCACGTGTAAACCTGAGTAAAACAGAGTGCGCACGTGTAAGCGTGAGTGCGCACGTTTAAGCCGGAGTAAGCATGTATAAGGCTGTTTAAAGAGTTGTAAGCGCATTTGCGCTGGTGTGCTTGCGTTTTAACCAGAATAAGCAAGTTTTAGTCCGTGTAAGCATGTGTGTGCTCGTGTTAGCTGCTGTGCATGTGTTTGTGCTTGTGTGCGCGGCGCTCCCCCCCCCCCGAGGAAACAGAAAGGAAAAAGGAAGCACAACAAATAGTAGGAAGCTACCAAGGAGTACTAGCAGAGCTAGCAGGGGAAAACAATCAGAATCAGGCAAATACACAGGCAGTACACTAGCCCAGCCCAGCCTAGCACTTAAAACTCTGCAAACAACAGTCTATTATGTTTCTTACAACAGACACTGCAGTAAGCTAATAGAAGTGAAAACTGAAAAAGCTTTACTGAGACAAAGAAATGTTAGGGGCTGCCATTGCTGTTATAAGGTGACATATGCAACATGCTGAGGGTGGTGACAATGGAAATGCTGCTGGACAACCCACAGTGAGAAGAAGGAGAAGAGTGTACAGACCCAGGGTAACCTACCAGGGGGTACATGAGCTGGAGATAGTGGAGTGCTATAGAGTGGACAGAGACCTCCTGCAGCAAATTGTTGAGCTGTGCAGGCCACGCCTCACACACAGAACTAACAGAGTGGAACCCATCTCAGTGGAAACCAAGGTATGTGTTGGCCTAAGAATATTAGCAACAGGTACCTTCCAGAGACCAACTGGTGATATGATGGGGATATCACAGGCATCAGCATCCAGGGTACTACATCAGTTCCTGGATGCCATGTCAGTACATGTCGGTGATCATGTATATTTCCCCAATTCCCATGAGGTATTGGCCAGTAATATGCGTCTCTTCCAGCAAATAGTGGCATACCCTGAGGTAATGGGTGCAATAGACTGCACGCATATATGCATCAAAGCACCAGCCGGCGAGCGGGGTAGGGTCTACTTCAACCGCAAGGTCTTCCCCTCCATCAACTGCCAGGTTGTGTGTGATGCCCAGGGCATAATACTGAATGTGTCTGCAGGCTGCCCTGTAAGCTACCATGATTCCCATATCTGGCATCTGACGCAGCTGTACCAGACATTTGCCAATGGGGACATCCCACATGGTCACCTAGTGGAGGATGCTGGCTATGCACTGGAGCCGTGGCTGATGACACCCATCAGAAATGCACACACACCTGAACAGGAATGCCATAATGAGGCACACGCACAAACACGTAATGTAATAGAGCGTGTGTTTGGGCTGCTCAAGTCACGGTTCCGGTGCCTGGACACATCTGGTGGAGCCTTGCTGTACTCACCAACTACATGTACCCAAATTGTTATGGTATGTGCTATGCTACATAATATGATCCTGCGAAAACAGCTGCAGCAGGACCAGCATAGGCCTGGGCCAAACAGCCCCCCACCATTGCCAAGGCCATCACAGGCAGAGTGTGAATCAGAGGAGGAACAACCTGAGCCTGCCCCAGTAGGCAGAAGGAGGCGTGCCCAGTATGCTTTGGCCTTGGCAAAGAGGCAACGCATAGCACATACACTGGCTCAGTAGGAACTCTGGAAATGATACCTCTCTCCGACTTGCACATATAGTAAAAGGGATGCCTAAGTTGACACTGCCTGCTTTCAAACATGTACAGGGAGTGTAGTATGTGCATCCGACATAAGCAGCCCTGCAGCACCACCTAAGGCATGATTGCCATGTGTTAAGCAATATAAAGCAGTGCTAAACAGCATTTACCACCATGTAGTATATGCAAACAAAATCACACACACCAACTAGCACAACTGTGGTCAATGTTCAGTAATATTGGGTAACGTCCAGCAATGTTGGTGCATATTGAGCAATGTCGGACAAGCCTGGTCTAAGTAGGGCATAGCTGAACAAAAGCCAACACATGCTCATATTTGCTTAACTGGCCCTTAAGCAGTCTGGTCTGCTCAGTATGAAAATATAAAGCAGTGATTGGCCTCAAACAAAGGATACTGTGCACGATAGCCAAAAGTACTGAACCACTAAACCATGACAGTATTGCAGTGGTCAGCCTGTATGAAGGAATGTTGATAAGTCTATGCAAAGTATTTCATGGAAACTCTGCAGGCACAGCATAATCCTTGTCGAGTTATGGCACAAAGGTGAGTCCTGCAGTGAGAACAGAACCTGACTTCCAACACACACAGTATAAATGTTAATATCGGTCATGTTCACACACATCAACAAATGTAGTGGACCTCAGATAGCAACATACTGAAAGGTCACACTGGGCATGCTCACACACTTGAATAAATGAGACAAATGTCAGGCAACAAAACATGAAATGGCAGAACTGGGCATGCTCACACACTTAGGTCATGTCTGAGTACAGCAGTGGGCCACACATATCTGATAGTTGCATGTGTTAACCCAGGAACCTGTCACTATACAGCAATCCGCCCTGTGCACACAGTTATCTGACAACAGACACATCTATAATACAGTGGAACCCTGTCATAATCAAATATGTTCTGCAGATACCGAAGTTGCTCATAGAAACTGGTAAAGCAAAGATGATAAAGACCTGCAAACAGTATCAGGAATAAACATTGTGCATCTTGAACATTAGCATAGGTTCAGAGGTCGATACTAGGCTATCTGCCCAAGGGCATGTACAAGCCTAGCCAGAGTGTGTTTGGCATTCGCAACCCTGTCAGATTACTACACTGTGTGTGTGAATAGTAGGTCACACAAGATAGCCCATGTACGTTTAGGCTAGTGTGCCTCTGTCTAGCAGGGACACAGAAGATATCCCAGGGGTAAACATACGATCACCCATACAGTCGTCAATATGTCTCCAGTAGGTGGTCAGTGGGTGGCTCTGCCTATGTGAAACTGGGATTACATTCTGGAGTGAGTGGAGCCTCTGGGATAAGAATCTGTCCCTCCACAATGTTCTATTAACATCTGTGCTGAGGTATACATCCCTGGAGTGTGTAGCTCCAAGGGAGTCAGATATCCTGTGGTGGAGCATGTCCAGTAATTCTGGGTTGGGTATATCTGTAAACAACAGGCCACATCATATCTGAGTAGGTGGTAAGCGACTGAGTAGAGCTGGAGTTACTGCATCTGAACTGTGAAGGGCATCTGTGTGAGTCCCTAGATCTGCTTGGTGAGGAACTTCCATGGCCAGTACAGTTGCTGCAGGTGTCGGGTAAGGTACACCCCAAATTTGGCATTGTAATCAAGCATGGATGTGATGAGTATAGGGGCACAATGACCTTACTCGATCTAGATGTGAAACCATATGGGATAAGGTGGCCCACATAGAAGGTGTGTCCAACCACTTTGGCAACGTGAATGTCAAAGGCGACAGTACGAACAAGTCATGTCCCCAAACCCCTAACATACCATATGTAATGGAGTACTACCTATGTGGTAATGTGTGGGCATGTTGTTATTCCCAAAGGGGATGACTATGCAACTAATGGCATTTAGCTGTAGGCCATGGCTCAGGCACCAGTCATCCATCTCTGTGAGACCCTGTTTGAGTATGCATGTGGTAGCTGGAGAGTTGATCATGGCATCCAGTTTGCAGTCAAGTGCAAACATGTTCAAACATATTCCCCCTGTAGCCTGTACATCAGACAAATATATACTGAACAAGAGAGGTCCCAGGACCGAGCCATGTGGGATGCCACGTGTAACTGGTGTATAGTTAGACATGGCACCTGCAATTCTGACCATGTGGGTGCTATCCCTGATCCAGGTATCAAGCCACTGTGTGAGATATGTGTCCATATCGACTCTGGTGAGCCTATGCATAATGGCCCAGTGGGTTATTGTGCTGAAGGGTTTTGCAAGGTTCAGGTAGGCTGTGTAGACAGCCGTCCCTATGTTGATGGACCTGTTAGCCGTTTAAAGAATACAAACAGGTTCAAGAGGCAAGATCTGCCCACAACAACGTTAAAATGTGTAGGACACATTGTCCGTAGGTTCCCAATGTCTATGTGTATGAGTCCCATGACAATACACTCCATAGCTTTGCAGAACAGGCTACTCAGGCTTATAGGGCAATATTGTCTGTGGTCCATTGTGGCACCAACTCTGTGGAGCGGGACCACTGTCGCTGTATGCCATTCCTTGGGTACATATCCTGTGGTAACTCCGATGTTGAACAGTGATGTAATTTGAGGGTTACGTCTGTCATGATGCTCATGTAAGATGCAGGCTGGGACACCATCTTTTCACATTGATACTGTGATGTACGCTTTGGGGAGGCAGCACTCACCTGTTACTATGTGATGTTAGGGAGGTTATACTCTGTTGGGATGGATAGTTGCTCCTTAGGGGGGGATGGGTGGGAGACATCTACACTGAACCTGTTTGCCAGGATGTTGGCAATGCCAGTGGGTTCAGGGTAGGTTTAGTCAGTATGCAGTAACTCACAGCATATCAGTGAGTGTCCACCCAGGTTCCTGACATAACTGAAGAAGGCCGTGTGATAGTCATACATGTCTGTTGCAATTGTCCGGTAGAAGCGGCCCTTAGAAAAGTTCATGAGTGATCGTAGCTGTCTGCTAGTACAGATCACAGATGCCTTCCCAGTCTGGGATTGTGCTCTATCATGTAGTAGCTTCCTCCTGACATTGTACAGCTATTAATGGCTGGGGTTTACCAGACAGGTCCCCTTCCATTGGAGTAGTGAGTCCTGTTGTTATTTGGGATAGCACAATCCATGCAGTCCACTAGGTGTCCATAGAATGTGTATGTAAAGGATGCAGCAGTGTGAGCCGTATTTGCCACTGTCTCAGGGTCTCTGAAGGATACCACCTTGCTACGGTGAAGTGAGACGTTGGCTCATGAGAAGTTCATCAAGATTATCCAGGATGGGTGTGTGGAGGGTATATGTATGTCCAGTGAGATACATGTATGTTCTGCCCTTACCAATGAGGGGTATATCGCTGGTGTGAAACATAGAGTCCCCATGTTGGTGATGATCAGGTCCAATATGTATTCCCCCTTGTGGCTATGCTGACTGGTTGTGTCATAGCATATGAGTCTACAAATTGTAGCGACTGTTGGGTGAGGGTGTCAGGGCTTGAGTAGTATCCCCAGTAAATATTTTTGTATATGAAGTCACACAATATAATGGTGTTTGTGGAGAGCTTCATATTCTTCATAGTTCCCACGAAAGCTGAGAGTGGTACCTGAGTTTGGGAGTGTGTTCTGCAGCAGGAAACAAACTGAAAGGCAGTATTGCACAATGATGGTTGTATATGTATGGTCTGTGATGCTTTGTGCAGTGCTACTAACCCAGAGGTTTGTGTATCTGTGATGTATATGGATACTCCCCCTAGCTGTGTTGTCTGTTCCAAGGCTTGTTGTCAGACAGCATGGTATGAAACATAACCTGGTAGTGCTGGTGTGCATAAGCGAGCCTGAACCAGGCATCTGTCAGTGCACAGATATCGCTTTCCTCCATACTGAGGAGAGTCCTGAGTGGCCGCAATATGAGGTTAACACAACTGTTGTTGAGCAGCATTACCCTTAGTTTCATTTAACCTGTAATGTCTATGGAGGTGGTTTGTCTTCTGAGTCCTGCTTAAAAAAGGCACTATGGTGGTAGCAAGAGCCTTAGCCAGCATTCCAAAGTCCAAGGGTGACAGGTGCAAGCTGTCCATAGTGAAGCTACGTGGCATGTTGAGCATGTCACCATACACTGACAGACACTGTATCCCCTATGAATGAAACAAATTTGTTAGCCAACTGTTAAATGTGATATGTGTGTCCGTATACTGTGACATCATAATTGGTGGGTGTAAGATGCTAGACAAGGTCAGGGTCATACTGGCCTGGGCTACATGATCAGAGTGTTCCTCCATGTATCATGTCATGTGGTACAGGGAGTAACGCCTGAGGTTATACACACCAGCATGGGCAATGATGGTGCCAGTCCTGTACTTGCTTTGGAGTGACCTGACTGCCTGTGTTATGCAGCAGATCCTGGCACCCAACAGACAGCCCAAAGTGACTATTCCCTTGTTAGGGCTGGTGAGTGGTATGTCAGTGTGTCTGACAATAAGTGTCGCCTATTACAAGTGTATTAGGTGTGTTGTTTAGCCTGAAGGGCAGTGACTGTGTGGCACACTGACATTGTGAACTATGTGATATGTGGGTATTGTAGTGGGGTAGCAGGTGTGTATGTGTCTGCTTTGGAGGTCTCTGCTGCTTAGGTAGAGTACATTTACAGCATCTGATTATGTCTATGTGTGATAATGTGGATTGAGTGCTGTTGCTAGAGGATATGTGAGACTGATATGTGGTGTGTGTGGTTACCTTCACCACCTGATAGACTGTGCCAGTCATGGGTCTAGAGAGTTCAGCACCCTGTATGTCTATATAGGTGCATCTCACACATATATCTGAGTTTGTCGGGAGGAGGAGAGGGTTGTCTGTGTACATGAGGCAGATGTGACATTGTGTCAATATCACAATATCCACCAGCTGGACTGGAGAGTACACATGAAACCGACCCCTGGACTTGCCAGGATATTATCATGACATACTCTGTAGCCTGATCACAAAGGATCAGAAGGGTGTTAAGTGTGTAAAAGAGTATAACAGGGATTAGTGCTCATGTTCGTTGGTGTTTTGTAAAGAGTAGCTGAGAAGGAGTCCAGAATGAATCATGACACCTCCTTCAGCTATGTCATAAATAGCAATGTACACCCATATATGTCCTGAGTTAGGGCCAACTGTACCTGACTGACAATGCCGACATCATGACAGACAGGCCCATATATACATACCCACCTCCCACTGACAATAGTCCATATCATCATACCAGGAGATATCACATGTAGAATTGATGAGCAGCTACCCCCACTGCCAAAAGCATGGCAGCAAGTGGAATACATTGATTCCCAATATGTGTCATGCACAAACTACAGAACAAACAGATCATGCACCTGAACAGTCAGCTGAGCCTCACCCCCTACACAGGATGTGGAACCATTGAATGTGTCACAGTTACATATGGCACTCCCCACAAGTGTTGGTGCACAACACACCATGGGAAGTCAAGTCCAGTACGCCTATGAAGTCTGATCTGCAAGGTCATGGAGTCCATCATGGTTGCAGTCATAAACAGAGCTATTGGAAGCTGACATACACACAACCCTACCAACTGTGGTATGTTCATGTGCGGATCATGGTTCCCAAACATGCTAGACTGTTTGCAAGGCAGCCACCCTGGACATACATCAATGAACACATCTACACATGTGTCACATAGACTTTGAATAACCCTTTATCAACATCCCAGACACATGCAGTATCCACAAAACCAACAAGCTGTACATAAATATGTGTTGGCATATGACGGAATGTCAATGTGTCCACAGATAGATCACACAAGGTAAGGATTCTGAGGTCTTGTTCAAGCTGTTGACACCTGCTGATCCACATGGACCATTCCTGGAATGGCATAAAACAAAGTGTACACACATCACCATGTCCAGTCTGATGATGTCACCATCCTATAAATACAGCAGGAGAAGGGAAACCAGCCAGTAAAACAGATAGTGCGCCATCAATGATGCAGATGACAGGAGGCAACACAGGTATCATCATATGCACAGGGCGTTATGTTGTTTGCCAGAGCCTGACATTGACCCATCCAATCGACATGTTTGTGTGTGTGGGTGTGTGTGTGTGTGTGTGTGTGTGTGTGTGTGTGTGTGTGTGTGTGTGTGTGTGTGTGTGTGTGTGTGTGTGAGGGACAACAGTACAGCATGGGTCAATGTTGATGTAATGTGTGTGTGTATGTGTAAGCCCTAGTTGTTTGGTTAATGTGTGTGTGTCTACATGCACACAGCTCCACCATGTGGCTGCCATATACGTCATTTGTGGGACAGCCACAGACTGTACCCACTAGGCTGTACAGATCACTGTCTCTGGCCACGGACACAGTACCTGTACCTGGCAGGGGTGCTACGGACAGTATAGGGTACCAACCCTGACTGGGTACTGTCATCAGAGGCAGAGGTATAACAACTGGACCCATGTCCCTGCTGGGACTGGCCAGAGCCACGTGCACATGGTCTACTGTGATGGCCAAAGGACAGGCCAGCCCCAGCATTGCTGGGGCTGGTACTGCCACTACAGGAGTGGCTGTGAACTGTGGGCCGTCCGCTACCACTGCCAGCTGTTGCTGTTGCTGGCATGCGTCCGCGTCAACGTTGCAACTGTCCCGCATGGTCCTGGCTCATGGAAGACATGTTGTGGAGGGCATCTAATGTCTCCCCCCAATGTCTATCAATGACCTCGGTGTAAGTCCGGATGGCACCGGCAAGGTCACGGATTCTGTCATTGATAACGGTGTAATGTGTCCTCTGCACCCTAAGTCCCTGCCTGGTGTACCGTTCCATACATGCCTGAGCCTGCATTACAGCCCGGAACATACTGGTTGTCGTAAGACCTGTGAGGGCACGCCTGCCAGGGGCAATACAACCAGTGGTGCTCCCCAGAGAACCCCAGGACCTCCGCCTATGTGGTACCATTCCAGGTCTATGGCTATGGCTGCTGTGAGGGGATGCAAGTGCCATGGGTACCACACTCTCCTGGTCAATGCCAACTGTATGCTGTCCCTCGCCTATGGCTATTGGTGGTGAGGGATGTATTGACAGTATGAGTGTGCGCATAGATGGGGTTGAACGCTGTGTACTGTCGATTGGTGGACCAATGACAGACCCTGTCAAATCTTCCTGTGCAAATATACATGTGTCATCATCACCACTATTCGTGGCAGTGGCTTCAGGTTGCCTGCTGCTTTCGCCAACCCCTAACTCAGCATCTGTGAGAGGAAGACAGGAAACACATGTTACGGTCTGCACATGCACACATGCACAAATGCACACATGCACACATGCACACATGAACACATGCGCACATGCACACATGATCACATGGACACATGCACACATGCACACATGAACACTAATACACACCTCACTACAGCAAATCCACACACATACCAGGAATCCAACACATACTCTATAGTGGATGAAGGTGGGTGTCAGCATCACAAGGTAGACAGTCACCACACACGTGTCAGCATGCAGAATATGCGTTGCACAAGACCATGCAGTGCAAGTGTAGACACCCATATTAAATGGCAGTATACATGGCTTTGATGCAACTGTGTAGTTGTTCAGTGATTGGCTGCACCCTGGAACACAATGTGTACATGGACACAACATTGCTGTGCAGGAATTATCAGCTCTGCAATGCCCTGTGCACCATCACTCACAAGTATACATGCCATGACTGCATGTGTTATCTGTGTGACACATAGATATCCATGTCTGAGTGCAGTGTCTATGTCCATAGCAGATAATAGTGGGCACGGGTGTAGCACATGCATGCTATGTACACACATGGGATGTGCAGTGCATGTTGATGTGAAGGAATCCCAATGTTCGACTTGGCCAGTGTACAGTGGTTATGGATATTGTGGGACATATTGCAGATATGTGGGTGCCAGACATGGCATGGCATGCTACACGACTGCAACATTAAACACCACACATACCCAATGTGTGTCAAGTGATCTATACACCCACTAGCATTCCAGGACATATATGTGACACTTTGTGTGGATGGTGACTGCTGTACATATTGTGTATACTGGCATATGTAAGCACACAGACAACATGCTATGCATATTGTGTATAGGTGCATATGTTTGCACACACACAACACTGAGGTGCAAAGCAATGACTGCTATGAGTAGTACTGTGGTCACTGTAACTGGATGGGGTGTAGTACCCTGTGCCATCATCAACATGCATCTTGTGGTCACTCACAGCTACTAATGTGTGCAAGACCACCACCTAGCATGCTGTACCTGAACTGCAGTGCCGTGGCTACGTTCACAATTACACAGCCACCTTGTACATGGGTGTGTGAGGTGCCCAATAGGGAGCATTGCCGAACATGACTGTGTTATGTGTTGCAGAGTGTTGCACAGCCCCATGATAGGCCCCTACCCCTGAGGGACATCATGTGTGTGTGCATGACATGTGAGATACTGAAGTGTGACCTTACAGCGGGTGTGTGTTAATGCCAAATGTAGCATATTTTTGTGTACTCCGTATGATAAACATGTTCTGTTGTGTACAGTTGTAGCAACTATGCATATCCAATGTGCCGTACAGTGTTGCCACAATTGTGTCTGCTGCACTGTGCATTGCAAGTGATTGAGGCAGCTACTGACTTTACTGAGATGATTGCTGTCTCACAGCAAACATGCACAGCATGCATTATGAGTAGGCGTGTTATGTGTACATGGCCTTCACCTCACCTATGACATGCACATTTCATTACCAATATTAAAGTGTTAACACACTCACCAGCATGTATTGTCTGCCCTGCTGTCACACCAGAGGGACCTAGAAGAATATGGCACAGTTTGTCAGTGGCCACAACTGTGGCATTGCTACTGTGAGTGTGCTAAACGACAGTGGAACAACAGTCAGCAGTCACAGGTGTATGGATACTATTCCATATATCAGTATTGCACACGTTAGGGAGCACAACTGCTAAACACACAGTACACATCTCACATATGCATATTCTAACAATACAGGTAACGGTAGTCTACAGCTAGGACATATTACCTGCACGCTCCATGTCATCCTGCTGGGTGGCTCCGGCCTCCATGATGACACATGTGTGATGCTGTTGTTGCTGTAGGCCAGGAGCCACCATGCTTATGAGCAGCTCCTCCACTCTGGTGAGGGGGGGATGTATGGTTGCCCCACCACCTGTGGCAAGCCATTGCATATGGATATCAGATGTACGCCACCGGACATGTCTAATTAAATCACTGCAGTGATGGCGTACCTGCTCATATGTCCGGTTATGCATGCCTATGTCATTTACCCGGCGAACAAGGTCTTGCCACAGTGCAGTACAGTCATGCTGGTGCTGGCTGGCCCTGGGAAAAAGCAGGTTATAGTGCTGCACCAGGTTGTTCAGAATTTCCTGCTACTCTGCAGCTGAATACGATGGATTACGTTGATGAGCCATAACCCTGGAAGACAATTAAACGATATGTGTGAGCATGTCATGTGGCACACTTAACATTATGAAGTACAGATATCACTTAACTGCCATATATAGCATCTATCTGTCTATCAGAGGATACACACATTCAGTACCACATATCAGTGCTCAGCCCACAACTGGCTGACAGTGCCTGCAACACTCCATATAACACACCAGTATACACCAGTAGTTGGCACACTGTTTGGGATACAATGCACAACCTCGCCCCGGGGGTATATAGCAAGCTAATGCATGAAGAAATATGTCATCCAGTGCAATGAATGTCATGTACATTTACAGTATTACCGGTAAACCACCCTAGTCTTTGATGCCATACCCCTACCTAACATATGTGCATGGTTGTTAATATAGCTGGCATACTGCTGTACCAGAGTATACATGTTGCTAGGTACATACACATACCCTGTAACACACATGTCATTGTGGGCATGATACAGGCATCATTAAATACACATCAGACATACATACAACACACAGATGTATGCCGACACAGATGAGCATTACCTGTGTACCTTACAGTACTGTGTGCCCCTACTTACAGATGCCTATGCCTGTGGTATGTAATCTGTGCAGACTACAGGAAACACACAAGACAGTGTTACCAGGGACTGTGAACATACACCATACTGTGCTGTTTAGGCCTACAGCTTCAGGTAGTACAACAGTTCATATGTGAGCTGGAGTCACCAGCAGTACCACTTACTGAGCATAAATGTATTGCTTCAGCCTACATTGGGACACCACAGTCGTGCACAGGGAACTACGTCACAACATATGCCATCCTACTATGTCTGCATCCCAATAACTGACACATCTTTTTCCGGCCTCACACCTAGGACACAAACTACCATGACAGATACAACCTCACACTAAGCTATCACGCCTTTACAAACCTTGCACACAGTCACTGTCTCACTCATTCCACCTCACATAGCAGGTATTGCACTGACTACATGTGTGTGTGCATTGTGTCATAGGTAGGTAATACGCTATTGGCCCTAGGGCCTAGAGCAGCCTAGCCATATGCTACCCTGGCCTTTGACACACATGTAATGTGATTTCACTTGCTCCTGTCAACTGGATACACAGAGGTGACTCCCAGGGCATATTACCTATCTCCAAAACAATCATCTGGGGTATGTATGACATCTGCTAATGAGGAGCCTTGTTTGTTCATGCTGGGTGATTTAGTTCAGAGTATGGCATATTTGTGGATAGGAACCTGTACCTCCAGCATGTGCTGTTTAGTGAGGTGACAAGGATTAGGCCCTAGGTCATGTAGCCTGGAGGGATTGTGAGGTGTTGTCATGGTGGTTGGCCGACTGCTATGGGTGTGACATACCTCTGTATGTCCGGCAGTGGTAACCTCTGGGTGGGCGGTATGCAATGCACTCTAGCTGTGGTTTGTGAGTCAGTCTGCATAGCGCATGTGTTTGAGGGCAGTATTACTCTTTGTTAGGTATGTCTATGGCCTTTCCACTTGCTGTAGTTGTCATGTGAGGTACATACCACATGGGGCATTGTGATGAGTAGAGGGGAACACCGACCTATATTTCCCTATATGACACACCTTTTGTGATGACATGTACCACATAGACAGATTACATTACTACTGTTGTCACTGTGATTATCAAAGGGGAGCCTACTGCCCACCTGTGTCCCATGTACCCTTCTGACACCATCAGTGTTAGGCAGGCTACCAACTATGTGGCAGTTACTGCGTAAGGTGTTTTGGAATGGGGTATGGCACTGCGATATCAACACTCGTGTTCAGTCCATGCCTTGGACAACAGGCACCTGTTGCAGTACATATGACCCCGTGTCTCCCTCACTCTCTCTCATTAAGATATATATATATATATATATATATATATATATATATATATATATATATATTTATATATACACACACATACATACATATCTATCCATATCTATACATATCTATACATATCCATACATATTCATACAGATCCATACATATATATATATATATATATATATATATATATATATATATATATATATATATATATATATATATATCGAAATATATCCATATATATCTATATATATCTATATATATCCATATATATTGATATATATATCGATATATATCTATATTTATCCATATATATCCATATACATCGAAATATATCCATATATATATCTATATATCTATACACACATATATATGTATTTATACATGTATATATACACATACATGTAAACATCCATTGCTGTACATATAGCTGCACATGTAGGCACATATACTACCCACCTTTCATGGTGGGGATGTCAATTATGCAACAGTTGTGAGACATACGGTTATGTAATACTATTGCACAATGTTGTGCAGAATGCATTCTGCTGTCCTCAGGCTGTATAGCTGTTGCAGGCCTCACTGCCTGTAGCTCAGTCCCACAGCATTTAACACCACATGACATATACCGGCACTGCTTGCTTTCTGCAATGCCACACACTACAACCTACATACATATGTGCACATAGCAGCCTTCAACAACACACGTATGTCCAGCCTTCACTAACAGTTGCAGTATGTCCTTTGCCCTATGCAAATGTGCATGTACATATAGATATGGACTGCTGCCACATATGGATGATTCACAGTATGTAGAGTACCCTTTAGACACATCTTTCGGATGTCACCAAATACATATCTGTTACATACCTTACCTTTGTATTCCTCACCTCCGTCTGTTGTAGGTGTTGTTTATTTATTTATTTATTTATTTATTTTTTGGTTTTGTTTCCTCTGTGTTGCTGTTTGTTTTCAGCATCTGTCTCCTTCTGCCTGTTTGTGCCTGTCTGTCTCTGTCTGTCTCTCTCGCTCGTGCTCTCTCTCTCTCTCTCCCAATTGTTGCAATGATATTATTGCATGTGTGGACAGCAGATACACACTGCTTTTCTAGGTATCTGCACATGTGCATGTGATGACCTCTACACCAATTGGTGCCCACCATTTAGTAATTGCATGCAGCCTGCTTTGTGGTAATTGTGGTTCTCACTGTGATTTCAGGACACTGCTATAGGTTAGGTAGGCGTAGCCCTTTCAGTTTTGCAAGGTGGGGACCATGCTTGTTTGCTGTGGACACTGTTGTCTCAGTCAGAAGGTTGGTATATGTCTCATATCTGAAGCTGGGTTGTAGCCAGTGAAATGCATGTTGTACTGAAACCTGACTGTTGCTTCTTCCAGTACACTTTTCTCAGTGTCTAGGTTTACTCACACCTCCTAATGCTAACACTGGATACATGGGAGTATGTACTTTCTTTTCGAATTAAAGAATTAACTGGCATACAACAGTAGTTATTGCAATGTATTCCTATGGCTTTCCTATTTTCCCTTTACATTCACTCATTGTAATGCATTTTATATTTCTTTCAGCACCAAGTTATTGTATATCTGCTGTGGTGTAGTGGTACTTCATGCAGACTGGTTAGTCCAAGGTCCCAGGTTCGAGACTGACAAGGTTTTTTATTTTGCTGCTGAGCAGTACAAGGGCCTTGTCATACAGAGTGACTAAGGCACTTTTAAGCAGTTGTAAGTGGATTTGCATGGGTTTGCATGACGCTTAGCTTATTCTATTTTAGTAATACTAAGCCAAGCTTGGCTTAGCTTATCATATCTTAGCAATGCTAAGCTAAGCGCACACATGCGCATACTGGTGCAAACCCGCTTACTACTGTTTACAAGTGCTCACTTCCGCTAACCCCTGCGCTCATTTCTTTGACAGAAAAGTAAATGGGAAGATAGGAATGTGGTGATAAAGGGTGCACAAAGAGGGGAACACAGAAGGGAAACCAGCTCAGGATGTACAGGATGGGTGTGGAGAGGGTCCATAGCTGCCCATTTCTTTACCAGCAACAGCTGTGCATATGCAATACATTAGGAGGGATATTTGAAACCTTCCACCCCTGAGAGAGGGGTGAGGACAACTAAGTGTGTTGTACTACCAATTATGAATATCAAGCACATGCATTGTTTGTGAACTGCTACACTGTCATTAGTACGTTACTCACTTTTGAACAGTTTGTGGTTTGTTTGTGTTGACATTAGCACAGTCTGCTCAGGACAACTGGACATATTTCACTACTGTGTATGCTACCTACACCCTTGGTTGTGCCTGACTACATGGGTATATAGTACCTTTGGGTAGGGGTGCAGAAGGGCAGAGTGCATTATTTATTATCGTGTGATGTTTATCTTACTGAACATGCAGAGTTGCTGTGTACCTGTAAGTCTATAAAGGCTAGTAGTCTGAGTAGCTCCCACCTGTGGACATATCCAGATGGTAGACAGAGGTCAGCCTAGTATTCTTTGACTGTGCACCACAGCAGTCTTTCAGCACTTGAACAATGGCATTGTCACAGGTGGTTGCTAGCAGTACATGGCTACATCCTTTGATATTTCTGCGTTGTACTTCTACATAAGGGCATGCTTGTGGGATTCATTCTACAGCTATTTGCAGAGTGTGTAACAGCAGACACGCTGATATGCCTGTGTGTTTCTGACTCTTCCAGGCCTCAGATACTCTCAGGTATATATTTGAACAGCCTCAGGGAAAGGTACATATAACTGGGATACACCTGTGATTTATTTCAGACATTTTGCAGTTCAGACTTTGGGGGATTCAGAGCATATGTATTACTACACCTTTTCTGATGTGCAAGCAGTGTCTACTCTCACTTATTGACATTTGTCATTAAGTGAGATTCACCACCTTTCTGCCTACTGTTAGTACATTTCACAGGGAGTCAGAGGGGCACAGCTAACATTTGTTTACAAATCAGGGTCATCACTGTAAATCAGTCACTGTTGGGAGGTCTGGCCTGTGACCTATGCAAATATGCCAGTGTTTATCCTGCTCTGATACTGTGTGGGGTTTGTAAGGTGCTACTGTAACATTATTCCCTACTAGCATGGCTGATTTTCTTTTCAGTCATGTCATGCAATTCCACAACACCTGCTGGTTAAGGCCCACAGAACAAGATTTGTGTTATGCCATTCCTATTTTCCCTTTACATTCACTCATGGTAGTGCATGATATATTGCTTTCAGCACTAAGTTATTGCATATCTGCTGTGCTGTAGTGGTACTTCATGCAGACTGGTGAGTCCAAGGTCCCGGGTTCGAGACTGACAAGGTTCTTTATTTTGCTGCTCAGCAGAGCAAGGGCCCTGCCATGCAGAGTGACTAAGGCACTTTTAAGCAGTTGTAAGTGGGTTTGCGCGGGTTTGCTTAGCTAAGCGCACACAAGCTCACACTCGCACACCCCCGCTAACTACTGCTTAAAAGTGCTTATTCCCGCTAACCCCCACGCTAATTTCTTTTAAAGAAAAGAAAATGGGGAGATAGGAAAGAGGTGAAAAAGGGGGCACAAAGAGGGAAAGACAGTAGGGAAACCAGCTTGGGATGTGCAGGATGGGTGTAGGGAAGGTCCATAGCTGCCCATTTCTTTACCAGCAACAGCTGTGCATATGTTTGAAATTTGGTGTGAAATTTGAAACCTTCCACCCCTGAGAGAGGGGTGAGGACAACAAAATATGTTATACTGCCAGTTAGAATTATCAGTTTACATGTCCAGCAGACATGTGTGCGAATTGGGCAGCTAGGTATGGGGCGTAATTTTTTTGTGGGAACAGATTGCCCTTTTTTTTAATTTTTTTTTTCAGGTGAGAGTGGAATGTGAGGTAGAGGAAGTAGGTATATTTGGGGAGGTAGGTTGGGGAGGTAAACAGACAAGAAAAACAAGACACATGGGGTGGATGAACACAATTGACGGTGAAGGATGTTTGTAAATCACAAGCCCATGAGCCCACATATGGTAACAGTGGAACTGAGATCCCCACCCATGGGCAGTCACAACTGCACCTTCACAGCCCCGAGGGTGGCTGTGCTGAGGGCTGTGTAGGCCGGGTAGGCTCACCCGAGAGACGCGCCACTCTCGCCTCTAGCTGGCATAGGGGATCAGCGACTGAATGCTGGATCTCCCTACACACCACAGCCCGGACCCTAGCAAGGGTGACAGGTGTCCCTCCTCCGCCCACGCTTGCACGGGGGGACGAGCCCCATCCCCTGCAGCACTTCCACCCGAAGGTGGCACAGGACCAACGGAGGAGGGGAGCCCGGGCTGGGCACCAGAGCCACTGGTGCCAGGTGCACTCGCCAACTGAGGAGGGACAGGTGGGTCCACTGGGACCGTCCTTCCCATACGTTCTGTAATTAGGTGTGTTTAATTACAACATAAACAACAGCATTCCAGATTAGTTGTAACAGCATGCAGTAATATTCCCATTAACCCAACACACCAAGGTTCCAACAGTTGAACAGCAAGCATAACACATGCATATATTGAATGACAGTGGATATTCCAACAGCATGCAGGGATGTTTGGTAGCAACAGGCCACCATGAACATGGTGTTTGAACAGGGCACATGCATCAACATCAATGCAAATATTTATAAAACAATAGGACATATATCCCAACAAATATTTAAGATTACACATACCCATTGAGGTGTGGAATTGCATGGTTTATGCACATACTGTAGGGTGTAGAAAAAACCTTGGTTAACATCTTATAATGACCTTTTAGTCTACATTACATTCCCAGTGACTGCAAGTGTATACCCCCTACCTGTATTATTACACTTGCCACCATACATTAGGTTGTGTCATGGGTTTGGCTAGTTCAATATATGCCTGACCTATATCTGACATACTAACTGTCCAGGAGGCAGATGTTACTGCTACATATTTCTTGTTTGCATTTATATTTCTTTATCTACATATCTGGGATGTTTTCACATGACATTTTCACTTCGATTTGTGCAGAACCCTGCATTTCTTGACACACACTCACATTTCTGGTGAATAATTACATGCTACATGTGTGCCAAGTTTACTTATTCATGCCAGCCAGTAACTGACTATTGTGGACTGTATATATGTTTCAGAGCTACTAGCACTTCCATCACCCACTTTATATGGGACTGCATAACTCTGGGTTGCCAGCACATTTTCAAACAGTACTGTTTGTATAATGCAAGGGTACAACAACATTTCAGACTCTGTGACACAGACACACTCTGGGTTTTAGACCTTTATTAATGACATTGCACACTTTTCCACAGGCTCACTCCTTTATTTGTTTTAACAGTGTTTATGGCAGACATGTTCAAGACATATTGTACCTTTATTAATAGGCTAGAACAATCTTTTTTCAGGCTCACTCACTTATGTTATATGACAGTGTCTGCAGAGATATTATTCCAGACATATGTTACCTTTCTTAATGGGTTATTACACTCTTTTTCTGCCTCTCTGACGTTTTTATCTGACAGTACATGCAGAGGACTTATTCAGGCAATTCTATGGCTGTTTTATTGGACTACAACACTTTCATTGATGCTCTCTCCCATATTTTATATAACAATACATGCAGAATAATTACTAACCTGCCTGGTGGCACAGCCTTAGCAGCCTATCAGCATAGGCTTGCTGATTCATAGCATGGTCACCTGCAGCTGTAAAGTAAATGAAGGGATATTGAGACATACCTATCCGTTATACATACTCCATTATCAATTCTTACATACTGCATTCCATGACTACATACTCAGTTGTGGGGCATTCTGCATCCCACGGGCCTCCTGTATCCACTGGTTCAGGTGGTCCTGCTTTCATCTCTTCAGGTCTGCATGGTGGTGACGGACCTGCTCACCAGTCCGAGGAACGCCTGTGGCACTGGTGAGGTCATGAGCTAACCAGTTCCAAGCCTCTGCCTTGTACTCCGTCCCTTGGAACTGGCCCTGCAGGAATCTTGACTCGTGATGGTGGACAAGGAGCCAAACCATGTATTTAGACTCCTCGATGCCCCAACATTGTGCTCGGAAGCATGAACCCTCTCCTGCACCTGCCATTCTGACTGCAAATGTGAGCTAAAATCAGTTATGGCGAGTATTCCCATCTATGGGGCTAAAATATGCCGCATTTCCCGCACTTTTTTGTGATTGGACATTTTGTAAAATTCTCAGCTGACTGCAGACCTGCTTAGTAATGGTTAAACTACCATTCATAAGTTTATTAATGTTAATAGTGGCTGCTTCTCCTATGTTGTCATGGCTTAGTGATTCTGTACTTTGATTATGATGCACAGGGTCCTGGGTTCGAACCTGGTCATTCTTATATTTTAATACTGTCTAGACAGGCTAGGGGGTGTGGCTGCGTTTAAGCAACTTAGCTCTACATTGCTCCATGGTGCCCTGGTTGGTGCGGCGTGCACGTCCATGCAAACACATTGCGCTGGGTAAAGAGCTTTTAAACTTTGGGCAACTCTATTGCACTGGGTAAAGCGCTATTAAGCTATGGGCAACTCTGTTTAGCTGGGTAAAGTGCTATTAAACTATGGGCAACTCTGTTTAGCTGGGTAAAGCACTATTAAATTATGGTCACCTCTGTTTAGCTGGGTAAAGCGCTATTAAACTATGGGCACCTGTGTTTAGCTGTGTAAAGCGTTGCTTAACACCAGGCTATTATATATCTGGGTCCTTTAAAACTATACATTTTGTTCACTGATACATTGGCCATGTCACTGCTTTTAATATAATTTTAATCATATATGTCTGGTATTATTTCAAATACTGATTTAAAACATAAATAAGAAGGGGAGTGGTGGGATTCAAACCGTGAATGCCTTCTCTTTGTGCATACTGTCTACCATTATGCTATTGCAATTTGGTGTCATTTGCATAAACATTCTTTCTTATGCTCTTCCATGTCAGAATTGCTAACTCTAGCTAAGCAATGGGCACACCCGCACACATGCACAAATACAGGCAGCTATATCGTGGATTTAAAAATATATATATAATTATTTACTTTATATAAGTGTGATGGGGGTTTACATTGTCAGGGAGTGTGGTGTTGGGTGCAAGTAAATTTGAGCGAACTCGCTCTTGTGTGTTGACATTATGTTTTTTAAAACCTTGCAGGGGCGTGCACATTTAGACTGCTCGGCAGTCGGACATGCTCCCTGCTTTCCTACTCAGTCCATGTAAGAGTTACGGTTGAGTCAGCGTGCCCTCATGAATATTCATGGCACGCTGACATCAAACCGTTCAACTGCAGCCTCCAAGTAAGACTTATTAAGTCTTACACGGAGGATTAGTGAATCCGGGGGAATATCTTGTTATTGTATTAAAGCCAACAATCTGTAATGTTGTTTACTATTGCTGCAACTTTGTATCTCTATCATGTACGTGATGTGGAGCTTTTCTCCCCGAGCATCCACTGAAAAAGGACCTGCGTCCAGTCAGAATTTCCTGGTAAACAAATGTAAATAAATAAATAAATATTCATTAAGGATATCCACACCTCCAGGCTAGTTGCGCAGCATAATGCATCCGAGGTTATCCAAGTGCAACTAACTCTGGGCAAAACTGCAATCCAAATTGTAGCTTGCTACAGATCCCCCACCATGGCCCAGGATTCCCATTTCTCTTTTCTTGATATACTGGAAAATATTAGGGTTCAGCCAAACACCTTAATAATGGGCAATTTCAACTACTCATACCATTAACTGGGAAAATTACTCATGTACCAACTCCTTCTCTCAACGCTTTCTGAATTTCATAAATTCCAGTGCCCTGGATTAAGTTATCCACACCCCCACCAGGGGCAACAATATCCTAGACCTAGTCATTACCAACATGAGTGACCAGTGTTCCACACCAGAAGTCAACTCCTCACTGGTCAGATCCGACCATAAGATAATCACCCTAGATATCCGCATCCCGCCCCCCACCCACCATTAAGGAAACCACAGTAAAAAAATGTTTCCACAGCCAACTTCATGCTTCTTAAGACAGAAGTGATGAACTTCATGACACCCATGCAGATGAACAATACAGTTATGACTGCTAAATCCTACACAAATGCACTCTATAAGTACTTATACGAGTGCATGGATCGTGCTATCCCAGACAGAACCAAGACGCTATCCTCCAAAAAAAGGAAGCCAATCTGGTGGTCCCCTGCCATAAACAAACTCTACAACAGAAGGAAGAAACTGTTGCAAAAGAGAGTAAAACCCCATGAGTGGAGGAGCTCCCTGGTCAGCCTCAGTAAGAAGCTGATATCCCGTATAAGTTCCTCCAAAGCTAGCTATGAAAACAAAATCGCCACTGATTCTATGGGCAACTACAAAGCATTCTATAGCTATGTCAAGAATCTCAATGGCAACACCCAGATCTGCTCTGAGTTACAGCACAACAGCAAAATTATAGAACCAACTGATATTGCCAACATCTTGGCAGATAGGTTCAGTGCTAACTTTATCCCCCTCTCACCCCCTAAAGGGTCCATATCTATACAGAAGAATGCAGAGTTCCTGTAATCACATCTATGCAGGTAAAAGCTGCACTCACTAAAACCAAAAATACAACATCCATGGGAACGGACAACAACCTAGGCTGCATTTTACATGAACTTCAGAACAAACTGGCTCCCCACCTAAGCACCATGTTCAATCATAGTCTCACATCAGGCTTTGTGCCCACTGAATGGCACACAACAACAGTTATCCCACTCCACAAATGGGGAGCCACTACTCATCCTGGGAACTTTCGCCCTATTAGCCTGACGAGCCTGGTCTGCAAGCCCATGGAATGTATCATCATAGAACTCATAAACAAAGACATTGGTAACCTCCAAACTCAGGATCCCACCCAGTTCGGGTTTGTGAAAGGCAGATCATGCCCTCTGAACCTGATCGCCTTCTTTGAGGCAGTCGCCAAAGTCATAGATGAGGGTAAGGTGGTTCACAGAGCCTATCTTGAGCTCGCCAATGCTTTCGACACCATCCCCCATTCTGGAATTATTGCTAAACTCACTAAACTAGGTATAAATCCCTATGTCACAAGATGGGTTGCCAACTGGCTCACTGACAGAACCCACACTGTAAAAGTTGCAGACTCCAAATCTGACTTCAAACCAGTGACAAGTGGAGTACCACAGGGTTCAGTCCTGGGACCTCTCCTGTTTGGTATCTACTTCTCTGAAGTACAGGCTAACACAGAAGGCCTCTGGCTAATGAAGTTCACAGATGACTGCAAACTAGGAGCCATAGTCGAGTCCCCAAATGATGTGGACATCCTACAGAAGGGCCTCACTGAGACAGATGCCTGGTGTCAGATGCATAGCCTCATGCTCAATGCTAAAAAGTGCATTGTCATCCCCTTTGGTAAAAACTCTGTACCCATGAACTACCACATAAACAACAGTGTACTTAATGCCGAATTTGTGATAAGAGACCTTGGGACCCAGGTGGACAGTAGTCTCTCCTTTAATAATCATATCTCCACAGTAGTCAAGAAATCTTTCTATGTGGCACACCTCATCACGAAAGGGTTCTCATCCAGGAAAAAAGAGGTCATTGTTCCCCTCTACTCGGCACTCATTAGAACTATTATAGAGTACAATGCCCCTTTTGGAATGTACCTCACAAGACATCTGCAGCAGCTGGAAAGGCCACAGAAGTACCTCACAAAGAGGATTACTGGCCTCAAACAGATGCCCTACACTGAGCATCTCAAAAAACTCCAGCTTTACTCTGTAGCATATCACCTACTCCGAGGAGATCTCTGCCTAACATATAAAGCTATGTTAAACCCAGAGCTGTTGGACATGCTGCACCTAAAGAAATCCCAATCCCTCTGAGCCACAAGCTCCAGGGACCTAAACCTTGTCACTACAATAAACAGAACATGCTGGAGGGATAGATTCCTGTCCCATAGACTTCCTATACTCTGGAACAAGCTACCCATCTATATCAAGCAAAGTTCCTCATTAGCACTCTTCAAGAAAAATCTTGATGAGTGGATGGGAAATAGGAAATACACCCCGGGGATCACTTCTGTGGCTCTGCTTGACAGGGGCACAGGAAATTAACTTTCTTGGGAGCCATAAGCCAGGGAACCTTGTTAGCTAGGCTTACTTAGGCCCTTGGGCCGAAAGTCTAGTACTTACCTATGAACCTATGAACCTATGAAAGCAACTATTCTTTGTTTTTTATAACTTGTAGTCTGTAAACAGTATTAACGTTCTGCAAGAGTTTGTAATAAGTCATTGCTGCAAGCCAGAGTAAAGTTAAATGCAAAGTTGATGTAGAAAATAAGCAATTTCATGACTGCTGTCTTAAGTAAAAATGCCAGTCACCTATTGTTAACTCGTAATGACCTGCTATGTTTTGAGGTGGCCCGCAGATGCATTAAGAATTAGTGCAGTGGCCCTCCCCACAAAAATGTTGTGCACCACTGCTTTACTGTCATGTATGTTAATATATGTTAATGGCAGGAAGACTGATAAGAAAACTTCACTAAGTCCGAGTACCAGAGAGCAGAGATAATATTCCAGAAAAAGAATCAGAGGAAACCAAAGTGTTATTACGATAGAAATGCCAAATCTTTGTCAAGTTTAAAGAAAGAAGATAGACTGAAAATGCAAGTACTGAGAAATGTACACTAATGTCATACAGAAGTGGCTGTCCTTGGAAATGTGCTTCATGCAAGATCTTACTAAGTGCAAGGGCCTGATTTACAGCTTCATAAAAGGAATACCTGTACAAGACTGAACCTCATTCATAAGGTCAAAGAGGTGCACAGTGGAGATTAATTAACACACTACCCTTTCAGGGAATGATGAATCACTATCCTACTAATAGAGCAACTGTTTCTACTGAATTATTGTTGAGAATTGGGGCAAGAGTGTAAAGTCAATAGTTCTAATACAAGATCTGAGACTAAATTTGATTTAGCAGTTGAAGCTGTGAATAAGCCAGATCTGGTAGTAAAGAAATCAGTGTCTATGTTTGGAAGACCAATACAAAATACAAAAATGTATAAATTGTACATATTATGTTTAAAGTTAAGTTTGGCAGTTATGTTTGAAGACCATTTTTTTATATAAAAGGACTGTAATATAAAAAGCATTCAAGTAATGTGTTGGGATTTATGACATACTATTGCATTATTTGTAATTATTCCATGACAATGTAGCAGAAGGTTAACATTAGTATTTTTATACTATTCTATGTAAACTAAACTGCTTAATAGTTTTTTTTTCTCATTAGTACATATATATATAGCCTAGAGTTGGTTTCTGTTAAGAAGGTGAGAATGTAGAGTAGAACTCTAGTAAGGGGTGTTTCTTTTAATGGGGATGCCTGTCATGTGGTCTGTCATAGGTGTGCACTTGAAGTAAATATTTTGAAGTATGAATGTCACTCTTACCTTCTGCTTCCTCGCTCTGTTATTTTGGCTACTTCAGTATAACAATCTTGCAACAGAGTGCCCTTCTTACACAGAGCCATTCTCTGAATGACTGAGACCTTGGTCACTATCTTATACCTGGCATAAACTAGTTGAAGTCTGGCCTTGCACTTTGTATCTGAATGTGTGCTTGATTAAGAGTTTGTGGGTTTGATTTGGTATACAGATTACAGCTTTGAATTTTTGTGAAAAGTCTTACCAGTA
>NC_056728.1:11565341-11632841 GCF_019279795.1 Protopterus annectens | reverse complement strand
ACTTAAAAATCCATCTGGAGCTAAAGAGACTTGAGTTGGAGGCCAAGTATTTGGAAACAGAAGCAGCAGAGAGACTGATATGTCTACAGGCTGAGGAGAATGAGAAACTGCTACTCCTGGAAGCTGAGAAAAAGGAGAGGCAGAGGCAGCATGAAAAGGAGATGCTGACTCTTCACCAGAGTCATGGGGGTAATTGAAAAGGGAGTAACTGGACCCCAGAAGCACAAAAGGTCAGTACATTTTTTTCCACAGTTTAAAGAGTGGGATAATTTTGATAGTTTCATTCATATGTTTGAGAGGGTATATCAACAGTATGATGTTGACCAAAGACTCTGGGTAAGTTCCTGACCACCTTACTCCATGCTAAAGCTGTAAGTATTTTGTCCAAAATGTCTGACATTGACTGTTTTAACTATAATGCTATAAATAATTATTTGTTAAATTTTTTTAAGCTAACACCTGAAACTTATAGGAAAAAGTTTTGTGAGCATAGATGCAAGGCAGATGAAAGTGTGTGTGAATATGTTGCTGAACTGAGTGCTTATTTTCATAGGTGGGTGAGTGGATGTCAAGTCACCACTTTTGAAGGGCTGGCAGACCTTTTGGTGAGGAAACAAGCCCTTAGCACTTTCCCTAAGGACATGAGGATCTGGTTAGGTGATAGACAATATGCTACTTCAGATGAGTTTGGGAAGAAGGGAGACTTTTACCTAGCAAGCAGGGTATCCCTGCACAGGAAGGGGACCTGCAGTACTGCTCATGGATCTAAAGGAACCCATGGTAGGCAGCCTAGACTGCCCCAACAAAATCTGCCAGTAACAGGGGATGACAGTAGTGCAGGGTACATGTCCAGGACCTAGGGTTAAATGTTTTGAATGCAACCAGTGCAGCCATGTGGCATACAGATGTCCATGGAGGCAAGGTGGGGAACAAAAGGTGAGGGAGACCATAAGTGGGAAGGACGAAATGCCAACAGTAGGTTGTCTTGAGACAACAAGGATACCAAACTACCACCAGAGGTTATATCCTATTGTAGTGAATGGCAAAGAGGCCATTGCTAAGAGAGACACTGCCTCTGATATAATCATTGTAAAGCCTGCAATGGTTACAGAGGAGCACTACTTGCCTGGACAGTCTACTCCAGTCAGAGCTTTAGGAGGGATCCCATTACAAATACTGTTGGCTAGGGTGCACCTTGACTGGGAGGGTGGAAAAGGAAAACAGCAAGTTTTTGAGAGTATCCCAGCAGATGTCCTGATAGAGAATGATTTGATAATGCAGTACCACGTGCTCATGCAGTTACACGCAGTCAGGCTTGGAGACAAGCATGTGGGTCTGGTAGCCTGGGGGAGACCCAGACAGACCGCACCCTTGCAGCCAGGACTGGTGAGGTGGTTACTTCAGGGAGGGAGCTATGCTGTAGCAGTGAGACTGAAGCTGAGCTACAGCTGCTTGTGGGTACTGATGGTCCCTTGGACAGAGTGACTGCAAGGGCAGAGGTGAGTAGTAGTAGCCAGGCTGACAGTGAGGCACCACTATCAAAGGATGCCAGACTTCCTGTGGAAGGGGAGCTGGAAAGGATTACAAAGAGAGAGTTGAGAAAGGTTCAGCTCTCAGACCCTACATTACAAGGCCTGAGGCAGGTAGCTAGTGAGGCACATGATTCTCAAGGGACAAGGGAATCTGTATACTGGGACAAAGGGTTACTGTATACAGAGTAGACCCCTGAGGGAGGGCTAGGAGGTGAGAGAATACAGCAGTTGGTAGTGCCCAGAGCCTATCGTCTGGTCCTTCTAGTCCCAGCCCATGATATTCCCTTTGCAGATCATATGGGCATAAAACATACAAAGAGACATATTATGCAGAACTTCTACTGGCCTGGAATTTCCAGAGATGTAACAGGGTACTGCAGGACCTCTGAGTGGTGCCAAAAGGTAGGCAAGGCAGGAGACAAGGTGAGAGCTCCTTTGATGCCTTTGGCTGTGATTGAGGAGACATTTCAGAGGGTAGCTATGGATATTGTGGGGCCTCTGAGTACCCCAATTTCCACAGGGAAAAGGCATATCCTAGTGGTAGTAGTTTATGCTACGAGATACCCTGAGGCAGTGGTTTTGTCCTCCATTGAGGCAGAAAAGGTGGCAAAAGCTTTGTTAGAGATTTTCAGCAGGGTAGGTTTCCCAAAAGAAATACTGACTGACAGAGGTGCCAATTTCATGTCAGGCCTGCTGGTTTGTCTGTGGGAGTGCTATGGGGTGAAGTACCTAAAGACCACCCCCTACTACCCCCAGACTAATGGCCTGGTGGAGAGGTTAAACTCTACAATAAAGACCATGCTACAGGCATTTGTAGAGCAGTTTAAGAGAGAGTGGAACAAATATTTGTCCGATCTGTTGTTTGCCTACAGAGAGCTGCCCCAGGAACCCACAGGTTTTTCACCATTTGAGATGCTGTATGGGCATAGTGTGAGGAGACGTCTAGATTTGATTCACGATGAGTGGGAGGGTGAGACTGAATCCCACAAGGAGTCTGTTTTAGCATATGTCTTAAACCTCAGGACAAGGCTCAGGGAAATCATGGGCTTGGTCCAGGAGAACCTGGCAGGAGTCCAGCAGCAGAAAAAGGCAGGAATGCTCAAGCCAGAGAGTACTGTGGGGCAGCAGGTTATGGTTCTCATTCCTGTCAGACAAAATAAGCTGCTGGCAGCTTTGGAGGGCCCCTTCAAAGTGGTAAGGGAGGTCATTGATGTTAACTACATGGGAGAACTGCTTGGCAGGAGGCAGGGGTACAAACTGTACCATGTCAACATAATGAAACCATACCATGATAGAGAACCTTTGTGCTAAGTATTTGCAGTAGGAGGCAGGAGAAGTCTGAGGGGAATCTATGGCTACAACAAGCCAGCCAGCAAAATCCCAAGTTGCTATGGTGGAGCCTAGGGATGCAGGCATATGATATGACAATGCAACACTGTACTGGGGTCAGCAATGCCAAGGAAGATGGAATATCAAGACAGGGTATGGAGTAATGCATTCCAGATAGGATCATCCCTATCAAGCAATGTTTCTCTTAAGTCACTTGAAAAACTAGATTGAGTCTTCGAAGGAGGGGAGAAGTGTGACAAAAGGAGGTACAGCCAACATAGCTAGCTGGAATTTTGTAAATAATTATATAGCATTTGTGAACATTAACATAATTTGTAGAAGATGATTGTGTTACAAATGTATTAGAACTGTATGCCAAGTGTATATCAAACTAATTTGTACAGATGTTCATGCTGAAAAGGTATGTGTAAGGTGCTTGTGCTTGAAATGCATTCACAGTGTACTCTACTGGAGAGAACAGAAATGTACATGCACTATTGTAACTGTTTAAATGTATATATTTTAACAGTGGAAACTGGAATGCAGAAGGTTAACTTCAGCCCAGCAAATTTTAGGAAAGTATCTGAAATTGAATCACTTTATAGGCTAGGCCATAAAGATGCTATTTCACAGGTTTCAATGCAGCCAGAGACACAAAATCTGTACTAGGAAGCTGTCTGTATTGTCTTTGGGGTGAACTAATTGCTAATCTAGAAGCATGAAGGAATGCAATTATTTTTATGACTTCCAGCACCTGCCAAAGATCTGAGCAAAAACCCTTGCTTGTGTATTTTTACAGGTATATGCTAAATATTGCCAGCTGCCAGCAATGGGGGGTTTGCATGTGAACTAGAAGTCAGACAACCAGAAATGATACCATTCTGCAAGCTATCTCAGCACTAATATTTTATATGCTATTTTGAGAAGTCTCTTAGTGAGACAGAGCATTCTGTATTCTGTCTTGGACCTGATAAAAAGAAGAATCATTCACCACATCATCTGCCTTGCTCTAGTAAGTAAGTTACTAGGGAACAGTATAATTCTCTTATATTCAGTCAGGAATATAGTGAAGCTTAGTTTAGATATTATTTTTTATTTGTTTGAGACTGTCCTTCATTGTTGTTTTAAATGTTTCCTGTGGTTTTGAACTCTGATGTCACTGTGAATATATACTTAGTATTTTCTTGTTCTTTTATAATTTATTATTAAATATCTTTAAACCATTCATTGTGGCTGATCTTTGTAGAGATATTTAAGCTATGAAAGTACTTACATATTTATTTGGTGACACTGTGTGGGCCACTCCTAACAGCCTTGCTCTTGGTCAACCATTTGTATTAACAGTAACATTATACAGTAAGATTGGACACTCTTTGTTAAGGGCCTTAAAGTAGCTGTCAAGGGGTTCTGGTGGCAGTGGTAATTACCTTATAGTCTGTGGAAAAGGGGCATAGCTAGTAAACCTGTGCCAGCCTTTCCCAGGCATGCGTGTGTGCGTGCGTGCATGCGTGCGCGCGTGTGTGTGTGTGTGTGTGTGTGTGTGTGTGTGTGTGTGTGTGTGTGTGTGTGTGTGTGCACGCGTGTGCAAATTAAATCTCCAACGGTGTGTGTGCCAGCTACTTGGGCAGGGACATGAAGCACTGGTTGGACAGAGAGAGTTTTGGAGGACTTGGGTTGGAACCCTGGCTAAGGACTCAACTCTATAGCTTTGCTAGTGGGAAGTCATATTGGGGAGCTGGAGAAAGGTAGAGGAACTAAGCCTAGGCTGAGTGTGGTCTCTGTGTGCTCTTAAGGAAAATTACACTTGAAGCAGAGAGCTTCATCTTGAAATACAGTGTGTACCTGTTATCCTTCCAGTGAACGGCTCCCCCACAGGTGCCAGTGGTGAGGATTGAGGCTCCTTGACTACTGACCCAGAGGTTGCATATCCACCACAATAATAATGATAATAATAATAATAATAATAATAGACAAAATTGTTAGAGTTCAAATATTTGGTTAAACTACAAATGAGTCTATTTTGTGCTCTGTCTGATTCAGTGGTTTCACAGTAATAAACCAAAATATTATAAATTAAAGTTATCTACTTAAGCTTTGTGATAGCCCAAATGGGAGGAACAGACTGATGACAAAATTTTTTGTACCATTTTACGCAAGTAGTGTTTTAATGTATTAGTATTTGCCCTAGGGTGAAAACATTAAGTATATAATCTTCCTTAAAACTATGTTTTCTAAATCCCATCTTATAGAAATCATCCGTATGTGAATCTGTATCTGAAAAATTATGCATGTTTCTCTACACTAGTCAGTATATCCTAACCCAGTCAACAAAAAAGAAGATTAAAATAGGATCACACATTTGGAATACATTGAGTTTATACCTCCTGCTGTCTGGCAATGCTTGAAAAGTAACCTGGACTCAGCCCAATATATATGCCATTCCAGAACCATCTTTGGGGGATGCTGACACTCAGACTTTAGTTACACTGTAGTAAAGGCTGTGTAAACATATGCCAGATAAAACTGAAAGTACTAAAAAAGCAGATGCAAGTTAAAAAATATTTGAAAATATAAATGCCACTGGGTTTATTGCATTCATTTCTTTTTTTTGCTTTATTTTGTGCTAACTAAGCATCATGGCTCCCTTAAAAAGCAGTTACTAAAAAGTCTAATTACTGCAGACAATGTAGTTTCTCCATTAAATGGCTCTGTAAAAGTGGTACCATGAAAACATTCTAGCTTTAAAATACTGCCAAAATGTGTTGTAACAGTTTTAAGGATTTTGTTTTACTGAGTATCCAGTAATTTATCTCTTCTTGTATTGTGAGCCAATTACATAACGCTTGTATATGTCGCACCATTTTCTGCTATACGTCAGGGTTTGTTTGTTACTCTTAATCTTCATTGGTTTTGATTGTTCTTTGTTCTGCCTCTTGGCTTAGGTTGTGGCTGAAAATGGTCTCCAAACCAGTTCACCTACCTAGTTAACAAAGTCAAATAAATAAAAAGACCTTCTGGAATAACTGTTTTCTAGCTTGGTTTTGTTCTAGCCCAGATGCTAAGAACTCATTTGAAATGACGTTTTAATGTGCATACCATTTTGTTTTTATGCATACAGTCTGGAAACAGTCATTCGCCATTGTGTTCAGGACCCATTCCAATGGATGAGTAGCAGTCATTTAATATCACAGTTACCTTACAGCAATCTTTTAACAGTAAAAGATCAATACTATTTGCTGTCCACTGTTTCCTATGCAGCTTCTGATTTCTTTATTTCTTTATGTGGGTTGTTTGAGCTATGCAAGAAAAAAATAAAGGGCATTTTTTATTTCTATTCTTATTCTTTTTACCGAGATATTCACTGCTACACTAAAAATGAATGCGGACTGATGTATAGGATTGTAAAATCACTTTATATTTTCTTCTCAGCCTTCAATGACCAATTAAATAAAGTGAATTTTTTTTATTTCTGTTCTTTTTACAAATAGATTCACTGCTACACTAAAAATGAATGCGGACTGATGTATAGGAAAGTAAAATCACTATATTTTCTTCTCAGCCTTCAATGACCAATTAAAGCAGGGCCTAGTTGTGTACATTCCTCTTCTTTATCACTTGTATTCTTTGAAGCCTATCACTTCGAAAAAGAAACTAAAGGAAGTACTAAGTTGCAAAAGTCTCCATGACTACGGTGCGACTCTTTTATGATTAACTTGTGAAAATTCTATTTGCACTCCAAAAACAAGTAAATAAAATGTTTTGCGAGCTCTCTTTTCCTTCCTAATCACACCCCTGAAAATATATGCTTGCTTCAAGATACGTGTGCCTCAAGGGGGGAAAAGAAGAATCCCCAAAATATGGCATTCTCCATGTTTAAATGCAAAACACCAGCATTGCACACTGGTGATCAAACATTATCACATACATCTCTAATGTGTTTTCCTTACACGTAGCACCACTACAAAGTAATACTAGTAGGGTAGCCTTATTTTCTGATGACAGAGTGGGAGAATTCTTATTGAAACCTGACATTTTGTAAGGCAAATCATACTTTTCAACAACACAATTTATTTTCACTTCATTACCAAAATAAAGAGCCATTCGTTTAGAAATGTTTTTTATTGTCATATTAATGTATCTTGAGTATGGTATTATAATTTGCCACAGTGTCTAGAAAAGTATTTTTTGAAAACAAATATCTGTTGATTTTTATTTTTAAAGAAGACAGAATAACCTTATAAGGGCTAGCATGTGAAAAAGATGGACAGGTGGTAACCCTAGATACAATACATTCTTTTAAGAAAAGGCTCAGTGCTAGCCAATAAAGGAAGGCAGTAGTTCTGTTTTGCAATTTGCTACATGTTTTCAACATTTCTGAACAATCCTAGCATTTATAAAATGAGCACATTATTGGCTCACCACTTCTATTTTTTTCTTTAGTTGAAGTAAGCTCTTATGACAATTTGCATAGATTTCCAAAGTTTCTTTGCACTTTTTACATGCTATGGCATTCAGTTTCCTTTACATTTGAAAGCCAGTCATGTTTAGTGTTCGCTCTTCAAACTAAGCAAATTAATGGATGCCAAAATCATGGTGTTCTACAATTCCCTCTGCTTTTCCTGTGGTTTTAAACAGGTCATTAAAAAAGTGTAAGTGCCATCAATTTAAAAAAATAATATATAGCTGGGCAATAAAAATAAAGTTTTATGGTACTTTGCCCACATCTTTCTTACAACATTTCTGGTCTTTGCTGACACACCCATTCTCAAAAGTCTTTTGGCATCAAACAAGCAAAATGATTCTGAATTCTGCTAAGAAAAACAAACACATCTTCTGATGAAATTGGCAGTGAAAATGTTTTTAGTTTTAGCTACAAAATGTTAGGGAACATAAGCTAGTCTCCCAAGTAAAATTGCTTAAACCCTTATGTGTCAGTTGACCATTATGATTTTAAACAGACATATTAAAGCAGTCATATTCAATGGAAGCCTCTAATGTGTACTCTGAATCGACAAACCTAGACTTATGTCTTCATATCGCACATATGTTTCATTGACTGTCCTTCAGTTATATTAGTTTGTTTCATACATAGAAATATAAATAACAATGCAAGGAATACATGCATTTGGTCACGTGACCAAATGCCGAACGTCGTTTTTTCCGAACTTTAATGTTGAATCTCCAGGTGTCGAACAGTCGGAATGTCATAAAAATTCTGAATTTGACAATTTTGACAGCTCTACCACCTAAACAAGCACTACCATGGTTCACAAAGGGGGGGCATTTCGCTTACTTTGTGTTCGCATTTATGCGAACTTGCAGACATGCGTTCGACCATTTTCCGGTCGGCCATCCACCGGCCGACCAAATGCGTGCATACCCAATACAAGTAGACAGATACATAGATATGTAGATAACTATAATACCAGAAAAAAATAAAATGTCTTGTAACAACTTAGTTTTTTTGTGAAAGCACTAGAATGGGATTAGAAACCAGTGAAGCTAGAGACTGGGGGCAAGCAAGGATTATGAGAGCCACCAAGTCTGTTATTTATTTATTGTGTAAGCTGCAGCTGCTATTTTTCTGGCAACAAATCCCTCCACCTTCCCAAGCCCAGCCACCCCATTGTCGAAAGGACTATCTAATATCTGTCCTTTTCAATCATGAATTCAATCATAGTATTTACACTGCACTTATTGCTTCAGAAAGACAAGTATGTTTCAAATATTCACTACTCTTTTTACCAAATAATGCTTTATGGCATCTCCCATAAACCTCATATTTTCTAATCTCTGATTATAATCTCCTATCCTTGTTGTTTATTTGTTTTTTTGGTTTATTTTTGTCCTGCTGATGATGACATTCTCCTAACCAACATCCAGTCAGAAGCATTCATTCTTTTTCAGGTCACAGCTGATTTTTTTTCCTCTGAATCAAAATCACACAAGGCTACATCCTACAGATACTTCTGTCCCCTTCAGAGACAGGATTTGAGAATAGGGAGTAAGCCACCATTCTTACAAAACAACCCCTTACCTTATGTAATCTCTCAGTGTGCCAGTCTGTGACTACTGCAGTCACTGTTAATTACACCATGCATGTGTAGAGCCACACATGTTCAGTCCACCTAACCTGTAGATTGCATCAGTCCTTATAGTCCATAATGCTGTCTGCTATACCCAACATTCCTGATGGGGTCGGTGATGCGGTGAACCAAAATCCACCATGCCTGGGATGGATGAATCAGCATTGACTTCTTACTCCCACTCCCCCACCCCCAGTACTGGCCTTCTCCAGCTTATGATGCCACTAATTAAAAACAGCTCATCCCTTCCTTCTATTTTTTTTAAATATGGTATCTGCTTGAACTCTATGGATTGCAATGATGTGTTTTTACCAGTTTTCCTTCAAAATATTGAATGCTAAATGGTTGAAAATTAATTGGTTGAATGCATTATATTGAATGATCAAAATATTGAAATAAAATTAGTCTAAACTCACAATGTCGAAATTATCAAATTTGCCCATTTCTGCACTGTAGTGCGATATCAGAGTTGGTATATTTAAGTAGGGGTGTGTGTGGGGGATGCAGGGGGGGCATAGCCCGAGGTGATCTCATTGCTTTTTCAATTAAATGATTTTAGACATTTTGATCATTCAATGTTTTGGGGTTAGATGTTATTTTTCAACCAAATGAACATTAGACATTATGGCATTCGACATTTTGAAGGTAAACCATTTTTACCATGTATCGCTCTTCCTGCATTTTTCAAATTGTACACATTGAGTCTAGTCTCCTTTAAGATCATATACCAGTTTTGGTTTTCCTGCAGTGAACTGCATCTGTCTTTTATGTATACCTTACAGAGCTCTCTATGAGTGCTTACAGACTCTAGGTGGGATCATACCCACTGTAACTAAATATTTCTTAAAATTGTTCTTGTTTTCTACTAGTGATATAACTTGGTATCAATTCCAGTATTCTATCACTCTTCCCCGATGCATTCTCATATCGTTTCCTTATCTTGCGGTAATGTACTATGATTACTTCAACATTTTTATTTTATTTTGCTCTATTCATTAATCATTATGCATTTTTGTTTTGCACTACTTACCAGACATAACTCTATCAGATTTGTTTAGTAAAACCTTTTCTGTTGATAATCCCTGCTGCCTTAGATCCTCTGTCAAACACACTTTCAGTGTAAATAATTTCCCACAGGTCCATAATCTTCGACTACAACTGATGTCAAACTGGCAGGTAGATGTTTTGAGTCTCTGTCACACTCCTGCTAATTTGAAGGAATAATACATTTGCTGTTCTCTGTTGAATGGGAAGATTATCCTCCTATAATTTACTAAAATGGATGATTAATGTGATTAATGGTATTGCTAGTTTTCTTCTCAAGGTCTCTGTGAAGTCTGTGGTGATTTTTAAGTTTTACCATCTTCTTCAGCTTTAATTCTTTCAGCTCATACATGGCCCTTTCCCATTTGTAAGATCTACTATCAGCATTGTTATTCAGAGCAGTAATACTAGATGATTCCAGTACGTACCATTAATACTGAGCAAAAATATTTATTTAGGCTCATAGGTTCATAGGTTGATACTAGGCTGTTGGCCCTAGGGCCTATACAAGCCTAGCCATAACAATTCCCTGGCTATTTCTTCCCACAGTATTTAATTCCCTGGACCCCTGTTTAGCAGGGTGACTGACATAGGTTCATTGGTTCATAGGTTGGTACTAGGCTATCGGCTCTAAGGTCTATGCAAGCCTAGTCATAACAATTCCCTGGATATTTCTTCCCACAATATTTACTTCTCTGGGCCCCTGTCTAGCAGGGCGACTGACATGATCCCTGGGGTGACTTTCCTATCTCCCATCCAATCATCAAAGTTCGTTTTGAAGAGGGCCAATGAGGTGCTCTGCTTGACATGTATGGGCAGTCTATTCCAGAGTCTGGGGAGTCTCTGGGTCAGGAACCTATCCCTCCAGCATGTTTTGTTCATTGTGATGACAAGGTTTAGATCCCTGGAGCGTGTGGCTCTGAGGGATTGGGATTTCTTTAAGTGGAGCATGTCCAACAGCTCAGGGTTTGACGTGGCCTTGTATGTCTTATTTGGATAACAATGACTCTTTATATGAAACTAGTATAAAAATGTAAATGTGGGGTCTCAAACCCTTGGGAAGAAGGATAGAAGAAGACAATGTAATCTGCATCTGGCATTCTTGTCTTGATATTTTTTGCCCATTCAATCTTATGAAGTGTTACTGTTACACACCTTTTCTTTCACTTGTATATTCCTTTCTCAAAGGAGTTTCCTCTCACTCTTTCTCTTACTCTCTGGTTCTTAATGCATTTAAAAGCATCTTGTTTGAGACCCCACAGTTACATTTTTATACTAGTTTCATATAAAGAGTCATTGTTATCCAAATAAGAATTCTAATGCATCAGTATGTGTTTCACATCACCTTCCTGTGTGCTAGTTAAATGTTTTCCAATGCATTGTCCTGTTTTGTCAGAGTATGCCCTACTGAGCTATAGAACTCTCAGTTTTAATTGGCTGAACTCTGCATACAAGCTGATTTAATTTATTGACCCCCCCCTTCCCTATTTTAGAAAACCAGAACTAAACTGATTATTTCTCAGGTTCCCTTAAGTTGGGAAGTGTCAGAGGCCTCGACCTTGTACAGCAGATGGAATGATCCTACTCTTACATATGACATTACAATCAAGACAATGTAATCTGCATCTGGCATACTGCAGCCACTGACAACAGTTCTTCTCCATTATCTATTCTTTAAAGGAATCTAGCTATCATTTTATTGTCCTATTCCTTTCCATAAGGATGAGGTTCTGCACATAGCACCTGCAGACCTGTCCTGATATATCCAGTCATCTTCTATCCATTTTCCCAAGGGTTTAGACAGGTATATGCCATGCCAACCACTGTGTACAAATTGATTTATAAGGAGCAACTCTGTGACCACCTCAACAATAATAAATGTCTAATATTTAAACATTTAAATGGGGCAAAAATGGGGAAGTGAGCCTCCAAAGAATGAAAGGAAATTGGATGATATATGAGGGTGAAACATGGTAGGGGCAGAGTAAGGCAAACACTCATTTTAATTAACAGTAAAATATTAATATTTATAATATTAATAATTACATTACTAAATGGATATGCATACATACACTAGATAGATACAGATAAATGTAAAATTTTACTAATACTTTGGAGTCACTGCAACATGGCTTGGCTAGAAACAGATTATCTAAAATCAGTTCTAATTTCATTGAAATAAAGTTGGTGTAAAAACATGTTGTCTTCTTTGCAGGGTGGCAAATATTCTTTGCCGTGTAAGACCTGTTAAGCAAATAACCATACCTGAAATGCATAAGAACTGGAATTCTCCTAATTCTGTACTGTTCTTTTTCCTCGCTCTCCATCCCATGGCTGACTTTTGAAAGTTTGAGTACTGTAATCCTCAGTACTGCAAAACTATAGATCTGAATCAGAGGTTGCAGTAACCCACAGTATTCCTCCTACTTTAAGACAGTGACCTCAGATGTATTATATGTAAGTAAAAGGGGTGTGGGGAATAACATCCGCATGATGAGGAGCAGAAGGCTATGCCTGCAAAAATGCTTAAAAAGCATAACTGCAAGCATTGCATTTTACTGTTTTCCAGTTTGAATTGCAATTAACTTTAGAAGTGATCAGTAGAACACCACTTGTTTATGTATTATTGTATGCGTGTGTTTGTGTGTGTGTGTGTGTGTGTGTGTGTGTGTGTGTGTGTGTGTGTGTGTGTGTGTGTGTGTGTGTGTGTGTGTGTGTGTGGGTGTGTGTGAGTGTGTGTGTGTGTGTGTGTGTGTGTGTGCATGTATGTACTTAATTTGCTAGCAAGGAATGTACAACTGAGAAGTCATACTGGTGTGCTGGGAGGGACAACTCTAAAACAATAAACAAGTAATCAGCAAGCATCTGAAAACATTATTTGTGTATTATTTATATTTGTTAGATCTTATTTAAAAAGAAACTCCAGCTGGGCAAAAAGCCCCTTTTCAGCAGCGATCAGGGAAGGAAAGCTCTACAAATATATTTTTTTTATATGTGACTTTGAATTTACAAGTTTAACAAACAAAAAGTGACATGTGGCATGGATAATACAGTGTGACAATACAATTTTTAATAAACTGAATAGCAAACAAGTATTATGTTATAAGACGAAAGTTACTGCAAGGTTATACACCTAAGTTCTATGTCTGTATTAGCTCAGGGCTGTAATTAGGATTACATATATATGTTCCCGATGCCTAGCTTCTTGTCTGATTGTTTTTGTATCAGTACCCTATGCAGCAACCTGGCCAATCCACTCCGTTCAGGCTCACTCCACTCCCCTACCCTACCCCCATTCAAAATCACCCCCACTTTCCACTTATCCCTAACTAAACCACACCCCTTACTACCCTCAACTTATCCACACCTATCTTCTCAATTATCAACCCAACATCCTCAACCACACCCTCACCACTACATATTCCTAGCACTACTCTCCACCTACCCACTGTACCCCTCCCCTCACCTACATTTTACTCTACTACCCACCTCTCTAACCACTATGCATCTTTACTACTCCCTATTAGCCAATACTCTTTTACTCTATTTTCTTTACCTCACCTATAGTTCCACCTCCGTCCACTCATACCAAATCAAACACTTCCACTCTACAACACTTAACTGCTTACGCATTACTTTCAATCCCGCACTTATACAGACATCAGACCACAACTTTATAACAACTCAAACTGTCTTCTCTTATCTTTCAAACTCATACACACCCACTATCCTAATTCCTCAGCTTTCAGATATCAAAAACTCATTAACAAATGTAGACACCTTCTACTACACTCTATAACACAAATTAAACTCCAAGCTGCCATCCATCCATACCCAGCTGCTAGTAACACCTTCTCACCCTGCCTGCTATCTTCCTCACCTAGCAGCCCAACAAATTCATTTCAGTCGACTACACTACACAGCCCCACCCCTACTGCCTTTTTTCAAAAACTTCTAATACTGACCTGCTCTTTACCAATTTCAATCTCCATAGCCTCATAAGTAAAACTAGTGAATTCCATGCTGCCCTAGCCACCTACTCACCTGACATAGCTGTGATAACGGAAACTTGGTTAAAGCCCCACATTAAAGATGATGAAGTTATCACAACCAGCTATAACATCATTAGACTAGACAGATTGAACAAAATATGTGGTGGAGTCGCCATTATGTTTAAAGACACCTTCAAAGTTGAACAACTAAACTGTGCTCCTCCTGATCTACCCTACTCTGAAATCCTAACTACTCACCTCAAGATCAACCCAAGCAAAACAATAGTTATCATAGCCACCTATCTCCATCCAGGAAATAACCTTCCCACCATAGAAAGTCTACTTTCCTGAGCTTCTACCAATTTCAACCAAGAAACAATACTTCTTGGTGATTTCAACCTCCCTGCTTATCCAATAACCCCTCCAACTTCCTTAACCTCTTTAACTTTATCCAAACCATAAACTGTCCAACTCGCACAAACATTCCAAAAAGCAGTCAACATTAGAGTGAATATTGACTAGCAAACCTAACCTAAGTTACCTAGCCGTTTGCTTTCCTGACTCCCTCAGTGACCATTCTCCAACATTTCTATACAGAAAACATGTGCATACTCAAATCAACATCACTTACAAATATATCCGTAGCAAGAAATACATCTCCCCCTCTACTTTAAACTACTATTCCAACAATGTGACTGGACACCACTTAAAAACCTCCATCTAGACCTGACTGTTCAATATTTCAACAATACTTTCATTAAAACACTTAACCTCACCCCCACTAAGAAAGTACACTAAAAAGCCAAGCACCTACTTTGGCTAACCAATGACACCAAACTGCTACTTAAACACAGAGATAGGGCCTGATCAGCTTACCATACCACCAAAGATAAAGTAAACCTCTTATATCAACTACTATGGAATCTAGCTAAGAAACAAACCAAAAAGACAAACTTTCTTCCAAAACTGTCAACAGAAACACCTAAACAACCTCCAAAAATTCTGGCAAAGCATTAACTATCTCATCATCCAAGTACACACCTCAACCCCTGCAGCAGTCACATCTAACAACTCTGACCCAATTGCAACTCAAATCAGCTCTCACTTTATAAATACTATAACCTCCCTGCTAGATAGCCAGCCTAATTTACCACTTAATCTTCCCTGTCCTACTCCAGATAATCCCAACCACTTCACTTTTACCTCTGTTCAAACTAGTTATATAAAAACTCTCCTAACCAGGCTAAAACCCTTCTGTCTTGTGGCCCACCAACTTCCTAATGAATTTCTAAAAATTGACGCTCCTTCTATTGCCTACCCCATATCTATCTTGATTAACTATTCTGTTGCAGAACAAGACATCCCACTTCTCTGGAAAATATCAGACATCATTTCCCTCCACAAAGGTGGACCCTGTATAGAACTAGCTACCTTCTGTTCCATAGCCATCCTTTCCCCCCTCGAAAAATCTTAAAAAATGCATCTACAATCAACTCCTTAATCACTTCCTTAGTCACAACCTATTATCCAGGCCTCAACATGGCTTTAGACCTAAACATAGCACTAGCACAGCCCTAATAATTTTCACTAACACTATTCATCATCACTTAAATGAAGGCCAACATGTCTCTTCTGTCTTTCTTGACATGTCCAAAGCCTTTGACAGCATATCCCACCAACTACTACTCAACAAACTGTCATCTTATGACCTCAGTTAATCATCCCTGTCCTGGTTCCATAGCTTCTTTCCAATCGTCAACAGGCTTTTAAACGGCTGAACAGCCCCCCCCCCTCCCCATCTTGGCTCCATATTTGGTCCTCTCCTCTTTAGCATATTTACAAACAACCTCATCTCTGCAACTCATCTAGCCTCCATTGTCCAGTACACCGATGATGATGCATTATCTGCTCATCCCCCTCACCCCAAGAACTTCAAATAAAAATGCAAACTTCCTTTCAGGACATAGAAAAATACCTCTCTGGATATCAGTTCATACCAAACCCAAACAAAACCAAGATATTAGTCTTCAGAAGCAAAAAAACTGAACCATACCAGCCCCCCCCCCCCAATCCTGTCATCTAATAGTGCCAAGATAGAAACCACAAACCAGACTAAACTTCTTGGTGTCACAATAGATGATAATCTAAAATTTGATAAACATATTTCCATGACAATCAATAAAAGTTCACATCAAACTTGGCACCCTCTATAGGGCAAAACCATACCTTACTCAAACTGCCAGCTGCTTCCTACCCTCCTTTATGGTTTTCACATATTTACAAATCTGCAAAAGACTGGCCTTATAAACCTCGAATCCTGTTAAAACAAAATTGCCAAGCTTCCCACTAATAATCCACACAGGACTCACCATTGCATTGTTCTCTCCCAACTCAATGGGCTAGAACTCCCTAGCCTTTTATCTTTCAATCAACTAACCATGGCCCACAAAATAATCAACCAACCCAGCAACTGCCCTATTATTTCTAACCTAGTCAAACCTAGTAATAATCTCAGGTCACTCAGATCCTCTGAACAACTAATGCTAAAGGTTGCCCACTCCCACAACTATCATGGCAACTCCCTTTATTCTTACAAAATTGCCAAACTTTGGACACTGTTCCAAAGCCCATTGCAAAAAATCCTCATTAACAAGAGTTCAAACATCTCCTAAAAGACTGCCTAGCTAGTCATTAGCTTTGCTGCTGCCATATTCCAGGCTAATTCTTCCTAGTTCCCTTACTATATCACTTCTCCTAACTTTACCCTTATCCTGCTGCTTCTAGCCTTCCCAATTCTTTCCCTTCTCCTAACTTTACCCCTTATCCTGCTGCTTCTAGCCTTCCCAATTCTTTCCCTTCTCCTAACTTTACCCCTTATCCTGCTGCTTCTAGCCTTCCCAATTCTTTCCCTTCTCCTAACTTTACCCCTTATCCTGCTGCTTCTAGCCTTCCCAATTCTTTCCCTTCTCCTAACTTTACCCCTTATCCTGCTGCTTCTAGCCTTCCCAATTCTTTCCCTTCATCTCTTTGCTGAATTGCTTATAGTGCATCTTTGCTCTGCTGCACTGTTGGATTTGGGCTTATATGAACCATTGCTCATCACATTACAAGCTACTGCATCAGTGTTGGTGTCTCTGTTAATGCTTTACCATATATATATATATATATATATATATATATATATATATATATATATATGTACACACTGTTATATGAACTTGTATATTGTAATTGTTAGTTTTGTTTCGGTTTTGGAGCTTTTCTCCCTGAGCCTCTGCTGAAAACAGGCTTCTGGCCCAGTCGGACATTACCCGGTTAACAAATGTAATGAATAAATAAATAAATAAAATAAGATGGAAATGGAAAGAGTTTATATTGTAAGTGATAGAGTTGTATAGTTAAATAACGTAATAGATATACTTCATCTAATATATATAGTCTGAGGATATGTGCAATGAGGATTTTCAGGATTGCCTACTATGGAAAGAGCATAAATGTCTTTCCTATGGCGCTGTACTGGAGATCCCGCCAAACACTCAAATGTCTCATTAAGGATGCCTGATAGACAAGAGGACATTAAGAAACCTATATATTTTTTATAGGTTCATAGGTTCATACTAGGCTATCTGCCCTAGGGCATTTATAAGCCTAGCCAGAGTGTGTTTGGCTTTCACCACCCATTTTAAATTAATTTTGCTATGCCCTTTTTTGAGGTTAGTATACTGTACCTCTGTCTAACAGTGACACAGAAGTGATACCCGGGGTAAACCTACGATCTCCCATCCACTCATCAAGATTCCTCTTGAAAAGAGTCAATGAGGGACTTTGCCTAACCTGGACTGGGATTTTATTTCAGAGTAAATGGAGCCTCTGGGTTATGAATCTGTCCCTCCAGCATGTCCTATTTATTTCAGTGCTGAGGTTTAAGACTCTCGAGCGCGTAGCTCGATGGGATTTGGATTTTCTGAGGTGCAGCATGTCCATTAATTCCGGGTTGGACATGGCTTTATACGTCAGGCACAGATCGCCTCTGAGCAGGCGGTATGCCACTGAGTATAGCTGGAGTTTCTTTAACCGGGCAGCATATGGCATCTGTTTGAGCCCTTTGATCCTCTTGGTGAGGTACTTTTGGGGTCTTTCCAGTTGCTGCAGGTGTCTGGTAAGGTACATCCCAAAAGGGGCAGCATTGTACTCAATTATGGGCCTGATGAGGGATGAGTAAAGAGGCACAATGACCTCCCCTGATCTAGATGTGAATCCCTTCATGATTAGGTGGGCTATATAAAATGTTTTTCTAACCACTTTGGCCACGTGGTTTTCAAATGAGAGATTGCTATCAACTTGGGTCCCCAGGTCTCTAATTACTTCTTCCGTACTTAATGGATTACCACCTATGTGGTAATTTCTGGGCACTTTGTTTTTGCCAAAGGGGATGACTATACACTTTTTGGCGTTTAGCTTGAGGCCATGGCTCTGGCACCAGTTGTCTGTTTCTATGAGGCCCTTTTGTAGGATGCTTGTGTCGGCTGGAGAGTCGATTATGGCACCTAGTTTGCAATCATCTGCGAACTTGGTCAGCCACAGTCCTTCCGTGTTGGCCTGTACCTCTGAGAAATATATACCGAACAAGAGAGGTCCCAGGACTGAGCCTTGTGGGATGCCACTTGTTACTGGTTTGGAGTCTGACATGGCTCCAGCAATTCTAACCATGTGGGTTCTGTCCTTGAGCCAGTTTACAACCCATCTAGTGACATAGGGGTTTATATTTAAGCTGGTGAGCTTATCTATAATGCCTGAGTGGGGTATTGTATCAAAGGCTTTTGCGAGGTCCAGGTAGGCTGTGTGGACCACCTTCCCCTCGTCAATGGCCTTAGTGACTGTTTCAAAGAAATCAACCAGGTTTAAAAGGCAGGATCTGCCCTTAACAAAGCCGAACTGGGTAGGATCCAGTGTCTGTAGGTCCCCAATATCTTTATTTATGAGGTCCATGATGATCCTTTCCATAGCTTTGCAGACCAAGCTAGTCAGGCTTATGGGGCGATAGTTTCCAGGATCCGTTGAGGTACCACCTTTGTGGAGAGGGACCACTGTTGCTGTACGCCACTCTTTGGGTACATATCCTGTAGTAAGGCTGAGATTGAACAGTAGTTTTATGTTTGGGTTTAGCTCTTCTTAGAGTTCATGTAGGACGCAGCCCGGGACACCGTCTGGTCCCATTGATGCTGTGTTTTTGCTTTGGAGAGGCGGCTCTTACCTGAGCATCTGAGATGTCAGGGGCAGCACTCTGCTGGGATAGATATTTGCCCTTTTGGTAGGGAGGGGGGGTTGCACTGAACCTGTCAGCTAGGATGTTGGCAATGTCTGTGGGTTCGGTGTATTTTTTGTCATTTTGGACTAATTCTGAGCATATCTGGGAATTCCCACCCAGGTTCTTAACATAACTAAAGAAAGCCTTGTGATTATCCTTAGTGTCCTGTGCAATTTTTCTCTCGAAGCCGGCCTTAGACAATTTTATGAGTGCCTGTAGTTTTTTGCTAAAACTGATCAGAGATGCCTTCCCTTTTTGGGATTTTGCTCTATCATGTAGTAGCTTCTTCCTTCTATTGTATAGTTTGTTTATGGCTAGAGTCCACCAGACAGGACGCCTGCCTTTGGAGAATTGGGTCTTGGTTTTATTTGGGATTGCATGATCCATGTATTCCAGAAGGTGTTCATAGAATGCATTTATAAAGGATTCTGTGGTCTAGGCCGTATTTTCCACAGGCCCGGGGGCTTTGAAGGATTCCACCTCAGTTTTGAGGAGTGTGAAATTTGTTTTAGAGAAGTTTTTCACTGTGGTTTTCTGGGCAGGGGGTGGGGTCGGGATGTGAATATCCAGTGAGATTAGTTTATGGTCTGATCTTACCAGTGAGGGATACACTTCTGGTCTGGAGCATAGAGCCCCCATGTTGGTGATGATCAGGTCCAGTGTGTTTTCCCCTCTTGTGGGAGTGGTAACAAGTTGTTCCATAGCATTTGAGTTTATAAATTCTAGGAACCTTTGGGCTAGGGTGTTGGAGCTAGAGTAATGCTCCCAGTCTATGTTCGGGTAGTTGAAGTCGCCCAATATAATGGTGTTTGGAGAGACCTTCATATTTTCCAGTGTTCTCAGAAAGGCTGAGTGGGGTTCCTGGGTTTGGGAGGGTGGTCTGTAGCAGGCTATAACCTGGAAGGCAGTTTTACCCACTGTTAGTTGCACATGGATAGTCTCTGATGCTTTGTGCTTTGCCACCAACCTGGAGGTGTGGGTATCTTTGATGAATATCGATACTCCTCCTCCTTTTGTGGTTCGGTCCAGGTTTTGGGGCCGAAAAGCATGGTATGAGGTATAACCTGGTAGTGCTGGGGTGCTCTCGGGAGCCTTGAACCAGGTTTCTGTTACTGCACAGATATCGATGTTCTCCATGCTAAGGAGAGTTTCGAGTGCGTGCATCTTGAGGTTTAGACTTCTGGCGTTGAGTTCATTGGTGTTTTCTGTAATGATGGCTTAATATAGATTGTGGTTTCAGATGATGCTAGAGAAGATTTTGCTAGAGCTCTACTTAAGATGAAAATGATATGAGCTGGACAATACAGCACAGTGTACACATGAACACCATCTTTGTTTATCTGAGGGGTTTTCCAGATAGAAATAAATAACAGATAATCCTGCCAAAAGAAACCAGTTTTTGCAGACTCTAGTTTCAAAAAAGTCTTGGATACACTAATTTGTGTGACACCAAAGAAAGGTTAACGGAGTGGAGTGGGTTATGAGATTGTATAGACTGATAAGTACATTAACATAATAATGTCCACAACCTCAAAGGCAATACGCAATTGTGTGCAGAGCTCATTGTAAATGGAGCCACCTCTACTGAGCCAGAAGATATAGCAAACCTCCTGGCTGATAAATTCAATTCCAACTTTACTCCTCTCTCCCCCTCAACCTTCCCTAAGGAAATATCATCAAATATAACTCCCCCTACTATCACTAAGGAACAGATCCTTAATGCTCTCCCTAAGACCAAGAACCCTGCATCAGTGGGCCCAGACAATATCCCAGGATGTCTTCTAAATAGCATGAAACATGATCTATCAGGGCCTCTGGAATTACTATTTAACTGTATCCTCCAAACAGGCTTTGTGCCTCATGAATGGAGAAAGGCAACACTCATCCCTCTACACAAAGGTGGGCCATCTACAGACCCTGGAAACTACAGGCCCATAAGTCTCACTAGTCTTATATGTAAAGCCATGGAAAGAATTAACATGGAAATGATCAATAGAGATATAGCAAACCTCCAGACACTGGACCCAACCCAGTTTGGTTTAGTCAAGAGCAGATCATAACAACTCAACCTGATGGACTTCTTTATGAAGTTCACCAAAGCAATGGATGAGGGCAAACTTGTTCACAATGCCTACCTTGACCTGGCCAGGGCATTTGACACAATACCCCATGCAAGCATTGTTGACAAACTCAAGAGGTTAGGTACAAACCTGTATGTCACCCGGTGGATAGCCAAATGTCTCACAGGACCCAGGAAGTTAGAATTGGGGAGTCCACCTCTACAAAGAAGCCAGTCACAAGTGGAGTCCCTCAGGGATCAGTCCTTGCACCACTCCTTTTTGGCATCTACCTCTCAGAAGTCAAGGCCCATGTCAGTGGTTTGTGGCTGAGTAAATTGGCCGATGATTCCAAATTAGGAACTGTCACTGAATCTTGCACTGACACAAATGTTCTCCAGAAGGGGCTGACACAGACAAATAACTGGTGTCAGAACCATGGACTAAAACTAAATGTCAGGAGATGCATAATAGTATCATTTGGGAAGTTATCCATCCCTGGTAACTATCATATTGATAACACATCCCTTAAAGCTGACCCAGTAGGCAGGGACTTAGGGACACGCATAGATGATGACGATGGTGAGGAAATCATTCTATGTTGCTAACCTTATAAGCAAAGGTATGGCATCTAAGTCCAAGGAAGTCATTGTCCCACTGTATTCGGCATTCATCCGACCCATCATTGAGTACAGTGCACCCTTTGGTATGTACCTAACCAGGCATATCCAACAACGTGAACATCCACAGTGGTTCCTCACTAAAAGAATACAGGGTGTTTATGGGATTCCAATGAGGTGAGTAGCCAAAGTACCAGAATTGTGTGATTAAACAGCAGTGGTCTCACAGTGCAGCTTCAGTTTGTTTTTTATGGTTTCTGGTTTCCATTGATTTACAATAAGAACTTTAATTCCAGAATATTTCATGAACTCATCTTTTCAAATTCATACTTACATTTTACTAGTGAACATCCCATACACAAGAAAATGAACATAGTTAAGGACCAACACGTATGACCTCCCAGTATGGAAACTTTTTGAATTAATGTGAGTTCATCAAGAGCTTGTTTCTTCAACGGGGTTACCCAGAAAAGTGGTTGAATAAAATTATTGGAGAAATTGTTACAGGTCGAGGTAAAAGGTATGCTCCTTTTATAAGTGAATGTAAAATCAGCAACATGTAGAGGCAGAAAGACAACCCTTTACATCCACAAACAATAAACCTTTTGCACAAGCATTATGTTTATTAAAGAAATCATTGTGAAGTATTGGAATATGTTCCAAACACTACATATGACTTTAAAAGCCTTTGCTGACCCCACCTTGATTGTATATAAAAAAGGTAAACATATAAAAGAAGTATATGAAACAACAGAAATTAGGAATACCATGGTAAACAAACATTTGTTTGGTACATATAAATGTGGTTCTTTCAAAACAATGTCCCTACGTAGCTAATATCGATCAGATATTGTTAACTGCACATAAACAACTACAGGATCACAACTGCTTTAATGGCTTTAACAGTGGAGTGATTTACATAGCATTATGTGATATGTGTGTAGCTCATTTTATATTAGTAAAATGGAGAGGTCGCTTAAAAAACATATATATGAACACATATGTGATATGTCTAAAAATGTGGATACAAATGCTTTAGCAAAACTCTTAGGTCTTGTAAAAATTGGTGATTTACATTTTTGTACTTTAACAGCTATCTAGGGACCCAAGAGGTCTCCAGTGGAAGAATAGATTGGAGTATAGGGAGCTATATTGGTGGTTATTATTGAGTCTGGTCTGAACCACGAGATTTCTATAGCACCTTTTCTCAAGTTAAGGGCAGCTAAATTATAATCTTAACACTGAAGCAACTTGCCACGTATATATATATTTGGAACTTTTTAGATTATGGTAACATTATTTGTTGTTTTATTAAGCATTTTTAATATTTAATTTATGAATTTATTATGTAGGTTTCTACCAATCGTGATGTTTTGTGTATGTATGTGCCTTTAAATGCATATTAGGTTTAATGGTGTGTAATCAGTTAAATATTTATCTAGTTTTGGTTAGACCGATGACATTTTAGAAGTTAGGTATGAAAAGTCAGTCTTATTCTGCAAGACAATAATTTCTGATGAAGTCCTGTATGTGGTATTAGGATGAAAGTGCTAAACTATTTTAAAACAAGTTACTAAAGTTTTTTTTTTATATTTTGAATTGTGGGTTGTTGGTCTATGCTTATTTTGTGGCTGATATTTAGAAGCAATTGACCTAAATTGGCCCTGCCAGGCTTGGTTTTATTTTACCTCGTCAGTCACACATTTGCATTCCCATTTCAATAATTGCATTTGCTGCTATGGTTTGTGATCTGGTACATGCATACAGGTGTAATTATGTGCATACATACAGGCATGATCTCATAGATACATACAGGTCTGATTATGTACATATATACAGGTGTGATTATGTGCATACATATGGTGTCATTACTTACATGCAGGTATGATCTTGTAGATACATATAGGTGTGATTATGTACATGCATACAGGTATGATCATGTACATACATACAGGTCTGATTATGTACATACATACAGGTGTGATTCTGTACATACATGCAAGTATGATCTCTTACATATACAGGTGTGATCATGTACATACATGCAGGTGGGATTATGTACGTACATACAGGTGTGATAATGTACATACATGCAGGTTTAATTATGTTCATAAATATAGGTGCGATCTCATACATTGATACAGGTGTGATTATGTGCATACATGTGGTGTGATTATGTACATACATACATACAAGTATGATCTCAGACATACATACATACATACAGGTGTGATTATGTATCTGCATACAGGTGTGATTATGTGCATACATGTGTATCTGCTTATAAACATATATACATACATGCACACATACAAACATACATATTGAGCTGCGAGTAGGGAAAAATGTCTGCTAAAGCGTACTGGGGAAGTACTCTGGAATTACTGAGCATGACAAACAGAACTGCAAGTAACAAATAACTGTCTTTTTAACAGCATGCAGAGTGGCACAACTGGAAAGAATGATTCCTATCCATACATTAATGACACAAAACATGTAAAATCACTAAAATGACCATGGTAGATTATTAAAGAAGTAATAGAGGACAATAGCAGTAACTGTTCTCAACCACAGTAAAATTCCATAGTCACTGGGGTATGGCTGTGCATAATATGATAATATACCTAGGGTGGACACAGCTATGAATGTTCACAATAGCTGAGTTCATTTATAGCTATCAGTATCGGGTGGTAATCTTTTGTATTGTAGTATGACCTGGCATACAAGTGAGAAAATTGTTATATGTAAGTAGATATACTATAACAAAGCATCCCAGTACAGCACATATGCGTATAGACAAGTTGCCATTGTAAATAAAAACATTCAGATGGCTTACTTCTTCTAAGCATGCAATTTCTTTAATACATGCTAACAAATCAGCTTAAAAGCACTGACTGGTCATGTTAGTTTTTCATAGATTTTGCTTGGTGAAACAGTATCAGTCTCTACTTGAAAGTTAAGCTACAAACAGCTACCTGCTTTACAGGTGATAAAACCAGTAACTTTAAGTATGACATGTTAATTGGACACAGGATTAGCTAGTAATAAGTTATGAAATATTCTATGTGGATCAGTCAGTTCCTGCTGTCATTTTTGCGTTTATATTTTTACTACAGCTTTGCATTCTGTAAGATGTTGCAATCCATATCTTTCTCTTGCGTTTTTTTCATTTATGTCTTCTTCTTCTTTCGGCTTTTCCCGGTTAGGGGTCGCCACAGTGGATCACCTGTCCGCTCATGACTGGCAGTGGAGTTTTACAGTGTCGAGTTGCCAGCCCGGTGCCCAACCTTCCACAGAAGGCACACACACACTCATGCCTAGGACCAATTTAGAGTGTCCAATCCACCTACAGCATGTCTTTAGGGATGTGGGAGGAAACTGGAGCACCTGGAGGAAACCCACGCAACCACAGGAAGGACATGTAGACTCCGCACAGAAGGCACCCCAGCCGAGAATCGAACCGGAGAACCTCTTGCTGTGAGGAGGCAACGCTAACCGCTGCACCACCATGATGCCCCGTTTATGTCTAATTTTACACTTTTCTGACCATAACAAAAAGTCTGTAAATTAAATCTGTTCCCTTTGGGAGCATGGCACTTTGTTTTGGTGGTGTGGTAAGGAGGGACCATATGCTAATATTACGGAAAAATGAGGTTAATGAAAGGGGAAACATCTGAACATTTGGATATAAGAAATAACATCAGATTTTTTTATACTGTTTACAGTGTCAACGAAGGGAGTATTTGAACTGGAGTACAATGATTTCCTGCCATTAATCATTTAATTTGTGTGTCTGTCACATCAAACTGCCTTAGTACAGTTATTAAAAGTACATGACTTGTTGACATAGTTTTAACATGCGTGAATGAATTGTGTCCATTCTCTTCTGAGCACTATCAAATAAAATGAAGTGAATGCAAGTTTCCTTTTTCAGTAGCCAAACTACTTTCATAAAGTATGTCTTGTTTTGATAGTAATCAACTGCTTTCTATTAATACTGTATTCCTAACTCCTCGCTGATATGTAAAGAGTTTCCTGCGGGACCTCATCTTTGCTTTTCCTCTGCTTATTTTATGTTTCCCAATAATGACCCTAAAGACCAAAAATAGAACCAAAGGAAGGGAGCAGCTAAAAAAAATTGAGAGGATCCATTGCCCAAATTAAGTAAAACCTTCTAAAATAGCAAAGTAGTAAATTTCACTGCAGACAAACCATTCATCCTACCCATTTTTGCAAAGTGACGAACACATTCTTTATCTTTCCTTATATCTTCAAGCCATATTATTTGTTTCTTATTGTCTGTTTCAATTGCAGATGGATTATTTATCTCACAGTACTTATTTATTACTTAGCTATGTTTGAAAACCCCATTAGCAACACGATAAGCTCTTGTTTACAGAATCATCTCAGAACCTTTAGTCTGACTAAATAGCTTGACCAACCTCCTTGTAAGTGGAAGTTGTGAGATTCAAAATCAGGGCAATTCATTCATACCCAATTATTTTAACTACTGGCACATATTTCAATTGATGTTAATATCTTTTTACTACTGTAGAATTATATCTTGTATCTAATTTCTGCCGGGATACTTTGTTAACAAGTTTATTATGTAACTGTTAATACAGACGATACACAAGTTTTTTCCCTCTCTTACCAGCTGCTATACCATATCAAACCTGACACACAAAACAATTATGCTGTGTATATTGGGCTCATTATAAAACCTGCCAAAAGATAATTAGCTCTGTGGCTCATTGAAACTTTTCTATTGGCAGTGCTTTAGCCACTGACAAAATATGTAGGCTAATTATAAACAATGCTGGACATGAATCAGAGTGAGGAATGTCACTGGCCTAAAGGAATTTCAGTATCAGAATGTTCTTTAAAGTTCTTCTCCCATTTCCGCCAGCCAAAGAACACCATTTATAATCGTTCAAGCTTCAGAAAAGCAGGACCTTTCTTTAAATTCCTAGACTGCAAGCCCTTTCTGCCCCAGTAACAAGTCACATACCCTTCACTCTCAGAAGACTGGCATGCTCAGGAATTACTAATCCCTGCATGAATACTGTGCCTTAAATCATGTGTTGTCTTATTAAATGGCTTCCTTCTCTAATGCACACACACACACACACACACACACACACACACACACACACACACACACACACACACACACACACACACACACACACACACACACACACACACACACACACACACACACACGTAGTATATAAGATTGTTATATTAGCTAGTATTAGTTAGAATTCTCTACTGTATGTCAGGAGTCAGGAGTCAGGAGTCTGGAGCTTTTCTCACCGGGGCTCTGCTGAAAATGGGCTTTGGGCCCAGTCGAACATTACCTGGTAAGCAAGTGTAATAAATAAATAATAAATAAAAATATATAAATACACACACAAACACATACACAATCAGTTAGGAGCCAGAAACAGGAATTACTTTTCTGCTGTTTTCTAATCATTTTCGCAATCTGTACTCTGGCTGTTCTGATGCCTTACTTTGACAAATATTGATAGCTTCCACCAGGAAAGCAAAATTTGGAGAAGTAGTCTGACAGAATATTAGCAATAATTTGCTTTTTGTTTCTAAGAGAAATCAATGAGCCATGGTCCATCAACAAAAGTAACATGCCTAAGGGTGGTAATTCATTTTACTATCAACAGGGTTATACTGAAGAATAGTTGTTTTCCAAGTACTGACTAGGGTTTATCAGTTTGATCTATAATATGTGTGTGGTGGTGGGGGGGGGCATGTCTGGAACACATTCACCATTGCAAGCAGCAGTTAAAGAATTCATATTAGTGAAGGTAGTTAAAAAGAAGTGGTTGTCTTCAAACCAGTATTTTCAAGTTGGGACACAGATTCTCAGATGTGTAAGTGAACAGCACCTAGAGAACTAGTCATTTCCAGTGGCATTAATCCATGATTAACTACAGCCTCAAGGTGGTTAAAAGTGAGTGGTTTTGTTCTCCGGAGGGAGCACTTCAACAAATGGGACAATGCCTTAATAACACTAGTTAAGAAGCATGATGTCCTGAAATAATAGCTATCATAGACTCAATAAGTCTTTGTGTAAATCAACAGATAAAATGAGTGAAAAAAATAAGGTACTCTGATATCACAAAAAAGACTCTGTAACAACAGACCCAATCTTAAAAATTGTTTCTCACCTCTACTTATGTTGTTAAGATCAAGTATCACAATAGGCAGTAAAACATGCCCGTACTGGCTAACAAATGACAGTGGCAGAGTTAAAAACAAGATTTCTTTCTGCCTGCTGCATGTTGATAATCTTCTCTCTTTCCTACTTTCTGTCTTTTCTGACTTTCTTACCTTAACGTAAGGCAACATGTCACTCTGTCTTTTTAGCAGGACTTTCTAAGTGCTTTGGCTGCTTTAAAAGCCAAAAAAAACTCTTTAACACTTTCTTTTTTTTCTGTAACTAGTAGTACATGGACCAGATGATGCTCCATGCTCTGGAAAGAATTATGATCAGATCTCTGATTGTAACCATAAAGTATGTGTCCTCAACATGGATGCCGGGATTCACCACTCAAGCTTCATTCTCAAGTTGAATTTCTTGGCATCTGTGTCTTCAACAAATAATATTATGGTTACAATCAGAAACTCACTGATAATCCTCAATATAGTTCTTCAACAATGTTGTATTAATGATTAGGGAAGAGTATATCACATTAAGAAAAGACAGCAAACACAGGAAGAGGAAGGCACTACATCTTAAGGGAGAGCGAAGAAGAAAATTAAAGGTTCAGATTAAGCTACTGATGACAAGATTATTGAAGGAAAGAACCAGAACTTTTGTAGATAGATAAAAAGTAAACAAAAACAAATGGGAATGAAACAAAATAAAAGGAGGGTAGTCGAAAGAGGGCAATGCTGAAAAGCAGAGATGATAATTTAAAACTTTTCTTTAGTATTTATGAACTAAAAAAAAATAAAGATCCAGAGGCTGCCCTGTCTCTGAAATACACTTCCAATATACGTCAAACAGAGTACCTCACTGACCATCTTCAAGCGCAACCTTGATGAGTGGTTGGGAAACCACAAATTTGTCCCAAGGGTTGCACTTGTGTCCCTCATTGACAGGGGTGACAGGTGCTGATTGAAGTTTTTTGGGGGATAAACTCTTAGCTACACTTGTAAGGGCCCCAGGACCATTATCCTAGTAACTTCTTATGATCCTATGAAGATGTGTCCAATTCAGCTAGAAAAAGAAAACAGGGTAATTGTTTGATCCCAGTTAAGGCTACTAAAAGAATTAAAAAAATTAAAGTCTTTTCACAATGTACTGAACAAATTCACCCTAGAATTCTTAGTGAAATGATAGGGGAACTGGTAATAAAACTAAATTACTTTCTTTTTCATAAAATTTGAAAGGAGAGTAAGTTGCTAAACAGAGAGTAAATGTAATTGCCTCTCCACAGAAGCAGATAAACAAAAGTGGCTGCAAACTCCTATCCTGTGAGCCTGATCCCATGTTAGGAAAATCATTGAACTATTGCAGAAGGAAGGAATTTTCGAATATCTGGAACCATCAGAGCACTAGGCCCAAGGTGTCATGGATGCCCAACAAGAATGTCCTGCTAGATTGGTCTATGTCAGAAGATCAAAAGTTAAAAGACTGAAAATTAAAATATCTAAAACTCAAAACCTCAAAAATATTTTTAAGTTGGGGGCAAGCCCCACTGCACCCCCTCATATGGGGGGGCTGTCCCCCCCCCCCCCACCCCTGCTAACTATATATACCAACTTCAAGATTGTACAACACTATAGAAAAGGACAATTCCATTTGCAATATTTTGAGCTTTAGATATTTTGATTTTCAGTCTTTTGAGCTTTCGATCTTATGAAGGAAATCCCCTGCTAGACACATCTAAGGAGTTATATGGACATTTATGCACAGTATTAGATAGGAAATAAGAAACACATGATCTGCTGAGACTTTAATGGCATATTTTAATATTATAATGAACAGTATATTTCTGAACAAATCAGAAAGTGGCCCATTGGTGGCAGCAGAGAGAAGCTGTCAGCCTGATGACAGGATAAGGAAGCTCAAAGTGAATGGAGTCTCCAAAGATTAAAGGTTAGTGAACCTGGATATTGTACTGCTCAGTACTAGACTAGACCTTTTGCCATATATTCACAAGTGACATTGTAGAAGGTCTGGAAGTAAATGTTTACCATTTTGCTGATGAATTAAAGTAATGCAACAGTTTAAATATACAACAAGTTGTAGAAGCATGAAAAAAGACTTAGCAAGAATAGAGGAATGTTGTAAAGCACGCACACACCCACACACACGTGTATCCATACTCACTCACACATGGCAAGCACACCTGCAGGAAATTTATGGGCTTATGAAACTGAAGAACCTGGCAAAAATCCACACAGATGGAGGGAGAATGTTTAACTTTAAGTAGGAAGCTTACCTCAGACATGAGCTGTGTGCGAGGCAACAATGGTAACAGCTCTGCTGTGCCACTGTGTCATGTACAGTCATATGAGCTGTCTTCCTGTCAGTCGGAATAATCTGAACAGCAAATCCACTAAGGTCATCATAAGAACTGCACCCAGGATTCACAGATATGCTCTTCTTATCAACTGCATTAACCTGAACAAGTTTACAAATGCACTAAGGTCATCATAGGAACTGCACCCAGGACTCATGGATATGTTCTTCCTGTTTCATTGCACTGACTATCCTTCAGAAGCAAACTTCACTATGACTTGCTCAATTCTACCTTCCATTTCTTATACCCAAGATAATCTTTCCCTTTGAACTGTCTAACTGAATGGTACCATTCCTCTAGAGGTCTTAGATTTATGGACAACCTTCCTGTCAAAATAACAAGGAACTGTAGTTGTCTAAGAGATGTCCTTTTCAGAAACTATGTTGGCCTATCCTGGAACCACCAACCAGTTCCAATCAAAAAAATACATATCCTGTAACTTTCCAACAACTTCAGATATACAGATATAGATAGATATGGATATTTCACCAACAATCTCAGCAGCATTTGTATATAGCTCAGTAGAGAACATCGCCACCATTGAATGCTACTACACGTCAGCCTAAAACTAGCATTTGTTTAATCTATTGCTGAATTACCTACAACTTATGTAATATCAGCTGACTGCTAACACTTGTAGAATCCTATCCTATTAACTACAGCTGGTTCAGTTACCTAGATCTTTATCACAGTTTGTATATATAAAAATTCATGGTCACTTTTGTATTGCTTTAATGTCTATAAATCTCTAGTATCTTTTGTATCTGAATGTGCTTTATTTAGTATTTTAATAATGTAATCCTTTTTTATGTATGCACTTTATCTAATATTCTAATAATTTAAACATGTTCTGCTATTTGCTGTTATACAAATGTTAGTGAAGCTTTTCTCCTCAGGTCACCACCGAATACAGGTCTTCAACCAGCTTTGCATCCTGGTTACCAAAAACTAAAGAAATAAATAAACAAACAAAGAGACAAATAGATAGAGCAGGTAATGAAAGAAAACACTAGGGAAATCTGGCAGAGCACTAAGGCACAGCGGAGAAAGCTGTACCAATAGAAAGCAATGAAACATTATTATTATTGCGCTTTATAGAAGATGGGAGGAGTCTATACAGCACTATATGCATTTCAGCAGATCCAGTCTTTAATAAGACTTGGGCAAAATGCAGAAACTTCAGAGGAGAGCAGCAAAGGTCTGTGTGGCCTGATGCAGAAGTCATAAAAATGGGGAGAACTCAAGAGAGGCAGGCTAGAAAAGCTTAATCTGGAAAGCTTTGAAGAAAGGCGGTAAATGGGGGAACATAAAATAGGCTTAAGGAAGTAGAAGAGGGAAAAGACAAAAAGGCTTAAGAACATAAAGATAATTGACAGATTACAAATGAGTAACATCTTTCAAAAAAGGGATATGTATTTGAAAAAGAGGTCTCAGTTTGATTAAAGATTGATGTCTCCTGGTCGATACAGTGAATCCTTACTTCAGGGAAGGGTGGTGTATGATTCAAATGGCATTCCAGACGAGGTGGTAGGATAAAAATCTAACAGAATTTGAGAAGTTCTTTGTGTGGCTGATCATCCTATTTTAAATGGTGGAGCTGTTGGGCAGCAAGTACGTGCACAGTCAGGCTGTCCTTAGTTGCCACCATCATACAGAGATTGTCTTCTGCAGCTACTTGTTATCTAAGGGTTTATTCCCCTCCACTCCTCCCCTTTTCCACCATTTAATAACAGGATGGCCTCACAAATGTGCACAGATTTCTTAAATTCTATGAAAGCAGCTTAAATAATGTTAAAAATAATTTTTTAGTTTTTTTTTTTCCCAGAGCTGCCAGCTTGCATTTGTTAAATTGTTTGACCAAAAAGTACTAATGGTGACACCTATCAACTATCAAACTTCAGCAAACAAGTCAAAAGTTTAGTTTGTGTTTTTATGATATCTACATCTTCAACTTCATTGCATAACTCATTTGAAGCACCTTTTCTTAATATGTATTGAAGCAGAACGTCATTATCAAAAGCAGAGCCCAAATATTACTGACAGAAAGACGAAAACAAAGATGGGAGATTTAAAGTTGCAGCTTCAGACAGATTCACTGAATCACTCTTCATTGTAAGGTAGCTGTTTGCAAGTTAACACAGTTTTACTGCTATGGTTTATTAAGGAAAACAAGGGCCTTCAATACCACTTTAATAACAGCACCAGCTTGAAGATACACTTGCCCCAGGCTGTAACACTGTTTAATGAAGTGGGCTGCCGCTTCCAGTGCAAAACTGATCCTGAGATAGTCCACCTGAACTTTCCCTGGCCTGCATAATAGTTTTGATAAATGATTTGGAGAGGCACAAAATGCAATTCAATGTGCTAGACACTTACTTTTAACTTTGTCTGTAAGCACTTCACATATGCATTATCCTTTACAATTGTATTTCATTTGTGTTTATTACCTTTTACTTGCATCTTGTTTGGAAAGGGTCCATCAGATCAGCCTTTTAAAAATATATACATATTACAGCAAAGTACCTCTGGATATTTAAAAAAAGCATGAGTCTTTCTCTTAATTATCCAGGCAGTGGTGAATATAGAAATAGAAACTGTTTTGAAACGAACGTTTGATGTTTATAATATTCATTCCCACCCATCCTGTTCACAAAATCTGTAGGAAATTCCCTTTTTTTCTTGGTATGATGTGACAACATGTCCACTAAAACAGTAAATTAGAGTATGCTTAATATAAAGTTCACTGCATAACATTTAGTTTTGCCAGCATAGCAATGTAATTTATCTATCACAGCCAATAGACACTCAGAGCAAATTATAATAGTGCTGTATGAGGCACCCTGTAATCAAAAGTTAAAACAAAATGCAACAAGGAATTTTGAACTCCAAATGTGAGCAAGTTTACAGCATTTTTCAGGATTTTTATATGTTTTATCCTGGCTTTATCAGTTTGGAAATAATACTATTGCATCAAAGAAACACACATATACTGACAGCTAAATCCCACAGACCCCCACAGTTTGGTGTGTTTGCTCAACAACATCACAGTATTGGTAGTAATATTTGTAGCCTACAGTGATGACTATATAACAATGCTGGGAGAATGAACTCCTTTTCCTTTCCATTGGAAACCACGCATGGAGACCACATATATATGACCACGGCAAATGCATGACTGATGGTACAGTGTACTGATACTATGTACTCCTTGTGCTAGAAATGGAGATTTTGCATGTAAGAGGAAAAGAAGAGATGCATATATAACATACTGAGTAACACACACCTACCCATCTAGTTTCTAATCAAATAAACACAATCGCTTTGCTGCAGTTATTTTCTCCTGTTACTTCTGTGGTCTGTACCTCCTCATTTTACACTGGTCCACAAAACAAATCCAGGGCCCTATAGGAAACTTTGTATGCCAAGCTAACCCATTACAGAATAATTGTCTGCTACAGGAGATTTCATTCTCACTTTTGATGATGGGAAGATTAAAAAGCTGTGGTTCTATCTACCAAGTGCCTGGATTCAATTTTCCAGGACTTACTCTGCAGTACAGTATAAGGAGTGTGTGTGTGTAGGGGGGGGGGGGTTCTGTACTGGTGATATGCCATCATCTGGATGAGACATTAAAACAGCACTCCATCTGCATGAGTTTGTGATAGCTAAAGGTGATGATAAAGATCTTGTTATTTTCTAGAAAGAGTAGAGGTATTATCCAGCATACACACTGAACCTGTCACTGACTCTCAAAGTAGGTATGTCAGGATCTCTTTATCAGCTGAGAAAGTAAAATCTGTATCAGGGTTCCCCACAGGGTGCTTACTGGTTACCCATTTCTGAGCCTGATGATACAGATCACAAAATTTAATGAAAAAATCTTTAACAATATTCTGTTTCTGACAATGTGTTTATATAAAGCATACAAACACCAACTTACCACCTCAACCACACCATACAACATAACAAAATGTTCATAGTTCTGTTGCCCTGAGTTCTGTAAAGTAAATCACTGGCAAATGGACAGCCAGTCAAAGAGCTGATGAATGAATTCCATTTCAGAAGCTTCAACCTACCAAATGCCTCTCTTATTGTCTTCTGCTGATCGTCATAAATTGTGAGCAGTACTAGTTCACAATTAGCTTGCTGACTTAGAGATCATGCAAACACAGAGAAAGGGAAAAGGTATGACATACTTGCAAAAATGTTCATTTATTTGCTATTATAAGGTCTCAGAGTTGGTACATGTAAGTAGCAGAGGGGTTCTGGGGACCCTGTCCCCTTGTAAAATACTTAATATGATAAGTGTAATTCTTTTTTCTTTAGGCAATTACTATGATTACTCAATGAGCAATTCCTTCAGTGCAAAATATGCATTCAGTACCCAGAATTGTTGATGTTTTTGGACTTTTAGTAGTCAGGATGCAATTTATTCCCTCCTTACTACATGCATTATGATTATTTTTCATAGCTCCATATTGTTACCATTAGCATACTCCTCAACCTCTGAACATCATCATAGCAGTACCTTTAAAAAATTAGTACTGGCCTTTAAAAGTCAACACTACTACCTTTAAAAATCAGAGGGTCAGAAAGAGGAGCACTTTCTTATTTTTTACAGTAAGAGGTCTTTGTTTGCTAAACCTATACAGTTACAGATAGAAAATCTGATAAAAGTCCTACTGAGATAAAATCACCTGAGCTGAAGGATTTTATGGCATACATTAATCCTGCACTTTCTTCTGCATTTCTGTTTTGTTGTTATAGGGAATCTTTGCATATGGCTAGATTTGTTTATTTAATAAACATCTATCCAATAACAGTACTAACTTTATGAGGAAAATGAGTAAGTCAGCATGGTGCAAGGCTTAAATGGAGGGCCAGAATCATAGAGCTTTGCCTAAATCATAGCAATTGATAGGTATACCATCTAGCAGGGGCAAAGCTATGAAACCCCACAAAGCTAACAAGGCCTGCTACAGCTCCTCAAAACTACCACTGTTGCTCAAAACCGTTCTATCATTACTTTCATACTGAAACACAAAGAAACATTACTTTTATTTATTTATTTTTTATTTAGCATTTGTTTACCAGAAAAGTCTGACTGGGACAGAGCCCATTTTCAGCAGAGGCCCATGGAGAAACACTCCAAGCATATGTCTTTGGAATGTGGGAGGAAACCAGAGCATCCAGAGGAAACCCACACGAATTCAGGGAAGACATACAAACTCAAACTCTGTGCAGAAGGCACCCCAGCCAAGAATTGAACCGAAGAACCTCTTCCTGTGAGGTGACAATTCTAACCGCTGCACCACTGTACCACCCATTACATTACCTCTCATCACCATTTATATTTGCTTCTACTACAAACATATAATTTGTCACATGATATTAACTACAAAATGTTCTAAACATGCCTAAGTTTCAAAGAGGAAATGGTGCTACTTCTAGTCCTTCCCAAGAGCTATTTATATACTTAGACCTCATTTGCACTGTACAAGGCAAACAGTTTCCTCATTTCCAGTCTATGTACCCCAAACATGTACACCATTCTTTTTCACAATAAAGGGTGCAAATGACCCACCAAAACCTTTCTGGAGTGGATATCCTACCATTACTGTCATCTCACCCACCAAAAGGGATATAAAATCTGCAGTATTCCTAAAGATTAGATAATGGAACATATTCATATTGCTAAAAAAATGCTCATAAATATAAAGTGTGCAAAGATCCAAAACCACACACCCTCCCATCTGGTCTGCTGAAGGACGAATTATATCTTTTGTCATTAGATTGATATCATTATCCCAGAAGATTCAAAATATTATTGCTGCTGCTACTGCTTCACTGTCAGCTGCTAAATAGAAACGTTTGCAAGTGGAAAAAGGAAGTAGAAATAATCTATGATTTATTAACACCTTTTTCCTGATGTGACATTCTATGTCTTTAGTATTAGTGCTGCATTTTTTTTCCCCTTTAATATAGGTGTACCCCTCGTCATCATCATCATCAACCCCCTTTTTCCCATTCTTCTACCTGGGGTCGGGGTGTCATGTTAACTGTTGCCATCCCTCTAAATTCAGTGCCACACTCCTGCATTTTTTGACACTCATGCCTGCCTGCCACAGGTCTTCTCTCATACAATCCATGCACCTCTTTGCTGGATGCCCTCATTTCCTCTTGCCTTCTTCCTGTTTGTCCCAAATATTCTTCACCAGATTGTCTTCTGCTTATCTGCATTGTAAAAAACGCTTTCTGGAATTCATAAATTCCAATGCCCTGGATCTACTTATCCACACCCCACCAGGGGCAACACTATCCTAGACCTAGTCATTACCAACATAAGTGACCGGGGTTCCACACCTGAAGTCAGCTCCTTGTTGGTCAGATCCAACCATAAGCTAATCACCCTAGATATCCACATCCCACCTCCACCCCATTAAGGAAATCATGGTAAAAAATTTTACCAAAGCCAACTTCATGCTTCTTAAGAGAGAAGTGGTGAACTTCATGACACCCATGCAGATGGACAATACAGTTATGACTGCTAAATCCTACACAGATGCACTCTATAAGCACTTAAACGAGTACATGGATTGTGCTACCCCAAACAGAAGCAAGACGCTGTCCTCCAAAAAAAGGAAGCCAATCTGGTGGTCCCCTGCCATCAACAAACTCTTTAACAGAAGGAAGAAACTGTTGCAAAAGAGAGTAAAATCCCAAGAGTGGAGGAGTTCCCTGGTTAGCCTCAGTAAGAAGCTGAGATCCCTTATAAGATCCTCCAATGCTAGCTACGAAAACAAAATCCCCACTGATTCTAGGGACAACCACAAAGCATTCTATAGCTATGTCAAGAATCTCAATGGCAACACCCAGATCTGCTCTGAGTTACAGCACAACATCATGAAAATTAGAGAACCAACTGATATTGCCAAAGTCCTGGCAGATAGGTTCAGTGCTAACTTTACCCCCCCTCTCACCCCGTAAAGGGCCCATATCTATACCGGAAGAATGGAGAGTCCCTGTAATCACAACTACACAGTAAAAGCTGCACTCTCTAAAGCCAAAAACACAGCATCCATGGGACCGGACAACATCCCAGGCTACGTTTTACATGAACTTCAGAATGAACTGGCTCCCCACCTAAGCATCATGTTCAATCATAGACTCACATCAGCCTTTGTGCCTACTAAATGGTGCGCAGCAACAGTTATCCCACTCTACAAAGGGGGAGTCACCACTGATCCCAGGTACTATCGCCCTATTAGCCTGATGAGCCTGGTCTGTAAGGCCATGGAACATATCATCATGGAACTCATAAACAAAGACATTGGTAACCTCCAAACTCTGGACCCCACCCAGTTCGGGTTTGTGAAAGGCAGATCATGCCTCCTGAATCTGATCGACTTCTTTGAGGCAGTCACCAAAGCTGTAGATGAGGGTAAGGTGGTTCACACAGCCTATCTTGACCTCGCCAAGGCTTGTGACACCATCCCCCATTCTGGAATTATAGCTAAACTCACTAAACTAGATATAAATCCCTACATCACAAGATGGGTTGCCAAATGGCTCACTGACAGAACCCACACTGTAAAAGTTGCCGACTCCAAATCTGACTTCAAACCAGTGACAAGTGGAGTACGTCAGGGTTCAGTCCTGGGACCTCTCCTGTTTATCTACTTCTCTGAAGTACAGGCTAACACAGAAGGCCTTTGGCTAATGAAGTTCACAGATGACTGCAAACTAGGAGCCACCATAGTTGAGTCCCCAAATGACGTGGACATCCTACAGAAGGGCCTCACTGAGACAGATGCCTGGTGTCAGAGCCATGGCCTCAAGCTCAATGCCAAAAAGTGCATTGTCATCCCCTTTGGTAAAAAATCTGTACCCATGAACTACCACATAGGCAGTCTACTTAAAGCCAAATGTGTGATAAGAGACCTGGGGACCCAGGTGGACAGTAGTCCCTCCCATGATAATCACATTGCTACAGTAATCAGGAAATCCTTCTACGTGGCACACCTCATCACAAAAGGGTTCTCATCTAGGAAAAAGAGGTCATTGTTCCCCGCTACTCGACACTCATTAGACCCATTATAGAGTACAATGCCCCTTTTAGAATGTACCTTACAAGACATCTGCAGCAGCTGGAAAGGCCACAGAAGTACCTCACAAAGAGGGTTACTGGCCTCAAACAGATCCCCTACACTGACCGCCTCAAAAAACTCCAGCTTTACTTCATAGCATATCGTCTACTCCCAGGTGATCTCTGCCTAACATATAAAGCTATGTCAAACCCAGACCTGTTGGACATGCTACACCTAAAGAAATCCCAATTCCTCTGAGCTACATGCTCTAGGGACCTAAACCTTGTCACCACAATAAACAAGACATGCTGGAGGGTTAGATTCCTGTCCCAGAGACTTCCCATACTCTGGAACAAGCTACCCATCTATGTCAAGCAAAGTTCCTCATTAGCACTCTTCAAGAAAAATCTTGATAAGTGGATGGGAAATAGGAAATACACCCCGGGGATCACTTCAGTGGCTCTGCTCAACAGGGGCACATTAAAATAATTTTCATGGGTGGCGTAAGCCAGGGAACCTTGTTGGCTAGGCTTACTTAGGCCCTTGGGCTGGTAGCCTAGTACCTACCTATGAACTTATGTGCCTGAACCACCATAATCTGTTCTCTTTGATCTTTTCTGCAATTGGAGTTACTTTGGCTTTTGCTTTTATGTCATTATTTCTTTGTCTGTCCCACATTGTGCATCCTACCACCCTTCTCAGGCACTTCATTTCTCTAACCTCTATCTTCTTCATATGCTCTGCCTTTACTGCCCAGGTTTCTGTACCCTAAAGCAGCATTGGTCGTACCACTGTCTTGTACACCTTTCTTTTCAGTTTCTTTGTCATTTGTCTGTCATATATTATGCCTGATACTCTATGCTAGTTGGCTGCAGCCCCTCTGATTCTAGCTTTGACCTCCACATTCAGCCTTCCTTTCTCCTTAAAACCCCCTTCCTTATACTTGGAGCTGTTAACCTGTTCCACTGTCTTCCCTTCTATCTCAGTTTTCAGCTTCTTCTGATTTCCCCAATTTGCTGCTATTTCCACTGTCTCATCTGTACTTAGTTTCATCCCATATGCCTTCAGTTTTGTATTCCATTCCCCTATCCTTTGCTGAAGTTCTTGCTCAGAGTCTGCCTGTAATGGCACATCATCTGCATACAGAAACTTTGTTGATCTATTCCCTCCGACCTGTTTGCTAATGTAGTCCATCACAGTATGAACAGCAGTGGGCTCAGAGCTGAACCCTGATGTACACCCACTCCCACTGGGAACCCCTCTGTGAGACAAAACACTGTTCATACTTGAGCCATTGGGTCCCTGTACATAGCCTGCACTAATTCTACCAATGTTTCTGGGACTTTGAACCACCGCAGTACTGCCCAAATTAGCTTTCTTGGGTCCTTGTCATATGCTTTCGCCAAGTCTTGAAATGCTCAGTTGGACTCTCCTCGTCTCTAGCTTCTTCCCAACTATCTGTATCACTGCAAACATCAGGTAAGTTGTGCTGTATCCTGATCTGAATTCAAACTGCTCATCTCCCATCTTACTTTCTTCTGCTCTGTGTATCTGTTTATCAATCACCCTCTCCATAACTTTCATGCAATGTGACAGGAGTTTGATACCTATGTACTGCCCACAGTTGTGGATGTCTCCTTTGCTCTTGTACACTGGTATGAGTATGCTTATTCTCCAGTCATTTGAGATAAAAATTTTTCTCCACACTGCTATGAGTACCTTCAGGAGCCATGTCTCCCCTATCTCACCCATCATCTTTATCATATCTGCTGTGACCTCATCTGAGCCTGCTGCTTTCCATGACTTCATTTTCCTTAGTGCTATTCTTGCTTCTTCTAGGGTGGGCTCTTCTTCTTCTGTCATTGTAGGCAGTGTCTGGGGCAGTACAGCTTCTATGGGGTTTTCTTTATTTAGAAGTTGCTAGAAGTACCACACTCCTGTGGGCTGGTGAGCAGCTTGTTGCTGGCATCCCTTATGAAGGGTGTTTGACTATCTCCTTTATATTTCTGTCTTTTCCTTGCAACCTGATATAGTTTCTTTGTGCCACCTACTGAGTCACTTCCCTGAAGTTGATAGAGTGCCTCAAATGCCCTATTGTTTGCTACTGTAACTCCTTTCTTAACTTCTTTGTTAGCCAACCCGTATTCCTTTCTAGCCTGGTCTGTCTTTTTTATCCCCCACTTTTTCCTGCACTCCTTCTTCTTTTTATGACTTCTTGACTTCTGCATTCTACAACCAGCTTTCCTTATGTACCTTATTTCCATATTTTGCTTGGCTAAATATCTATTCTGTAGTCCTCACATATGCTGTTTTTAGGTGCAGCTATTCTTGTCCAACTTCACCTATTTCCTCTTCCTCTTAGGGTGCTAGAGCCAACTTTCAGGTCTTCAGCCTGGTCTCTATAGACCTTAGAGCTTTATGTGACCACTGCTTGCACCTGGTTGCAGCAACTAGTGGTTTATGCAGGGCCTACTGTTTCAATGAGCATGACTTTGCAATCATTGATTCTACGCTAGTGCCCTTTCCTTATTAGGAGAAAGTCTATCTGAGTTGCTTGTCTATAAGGGCCTGTCCTTCTTTATTCCTGTTGTCCCACCCATGTGGAACCAGGCAGTCCTCATATCCTGTTCTGTCTGTTCACATATGTGCATTCAAGTCCCCATTATTAACACCAATTCATGTTGTTCTGCTTTATCTAGTAGGTCCTGCAACAGCTGTATGAATGCACTCTTTTCCACACTATCATAACACCCCTGTGGGTCATAGGATGAGATTATGAATACTGCCCTATCATTACACTGGAGTCTGATTGTCATTAGTGTGTCACTAATTCTGATGACATCTCTCACTGGCTTCTGAAGCCTGTCTCTCACCACAGTTCCAACATCATTTCTAGTCTGTCCTCTTCCTCAGTAACAGACTCTGGATCCCAAGCCAAGTGGCTTTGATGAACTTCCCTTCCCTTTCATCTCTTGGATACACAGGATGTCCAGCCTTCTTTGTTCCATCATGTCATCCACTTCCAAGCTGTGTCCTGTCAGTAAACCTACATTGAGTGTAGCAGTTCTTAGTTCATGCTTGGCAGGTTGATTGGTTTTATGTCCAGCTTTCACTCAGCAGAGATATCCAAAGTAACCCAGGCTGGGTATCTGGACACCAGTCATCCAGAAGCTTATTGCTCCAGGGATGCTGGGCTTTATGATGGGCAGACACTGGCCAATAGGGGCACATACACCCCTCCCACCATTATCATGGGTCCCTGGTGTAGGCTGGAGTAGGCCAGGTCCTCAACCCACTTATCACTGATAACTACCCATGCCCATTTTGGTGACATTAGTCAATATGACCAAATCACCTAGAGCCATATTTTACACCATCAAGTGGCTAGCCATGACATGGAGCACAGTCTGTGATCCATATTGAGGATAGTACACACCATAGCTGTTATTCTGTACAACTCTTCCCTGTATAGGGCACTATGTAGAGTCTATGCTGCTGCCCACAGCTCCAGTAATTGTTGAGTTGGAGATGGAAATGCTCAGCATGTATTTCAGAGGTGGGAGGAATTCCACAGAGACACAGGGAAAACATGTACTTCTCAGGCACTTCATTTCTATGTGTATTCTACATGGATAACTGACATATACTTATTTTTTTGAACATAGACTATAAAGTGTTAGTGAAAATGGTGGCAAACTGCTGTTGTGATATTTTACCTTATACTATACATCTAGAATAATTTTGTGGCAGGGGACATAGGACTATTTACACATTAATGAATATAATTAAATCTTTTTCTGATTCTGCTTTTCTTCCACCATACTATTCAACTCATATGTTGTACTCTGGCTGGCTTATACAGGTAGGAAGCACACATTGTATTCCAGCAAAATCTCTGTGTTATAGTCTGCTTCTACCTTTTCTTCAACCATGGTATTTAAATCGTGTCTATATTACAATGTCGAAACATTGTAATATCGAATGCCTAAACATCTGCTGTATTCATCAAAGTGCATTCATGTGAATCGATGAATATGTACAAGCACAAAAACCACTTGCTCCACAATCCCACATAAGTAACATAACCTAAAACAACCCCCTTCACCCCCCCACACCCCCGACATGGGGGCTGTGTCCCCCACACCCCCCCAACTAAATATACCAACTCCAAGATCGCACTACAGCAGAAAAAAGGGCAACAACGTGTAGTTGGCCGACTACATCTTTGCCCTGGAAGTATTCATCGATTTGTGTAAATGCATTTTGATGAATACAGTTCGATGTTTAGGCGTTCGATATTACAATGTTTCGACGTCAATACAGAACCTTTAAATCATGTGTTGTACCCTGGCTGGCTTATACAGGTAGGAAGCACACATTGTATTTCAGCAAAATTTCTATGTTATGGTCAGTTCTGAAATATCAGAGTTCTCTGGATACGGTTATTCAGTTTTCAACTATTTTATGCAAATTATTCTGTGTGAAGGCAGATAAATGATTGGTGCCAAATTATTTTCCAATGAGACAGGGCCTGAAACAGGGATGCCTGACCACTTCCTTGTTATTCCTTTTATACATAGGTTCATGCTTAATTTATTTTTATTTACTTATTTGTTTGCTTCTATTATGTGGATAGTCTGGTTGGGCAATGTCCCTTTTCCTTGGAAGCCCCAGAAAAAGAGAAACACATCATAGAATTTGTACACAGTGGTAATAAAACACTTGTCATAATATTTGTCAGTGACTAATGTAACCACTCACAGTAATATTAAAAGGCCCGTTAAAAGGTCAAAATGCTAGATGGCTAAACGATATTGTAAGAGTTCCAGGTAGGGGATGAAGTTAAGTTATTTCAATAATTACGAAGACCTAAGGTTTGCCATTTTAGGATTTTCTCATTTCTTTGATTAGCCGGTAGCTACTGGGGATTGTGAACATTGGCTTTTGGTGCTTGTCACTGTTGATGTGATACCCCAACCCAATGTGCACAAGTGGGATAAAGGGGTTGTGTATGCATGGATGAAGGATGATTTGACTGCACTAGAGGGGAACTCCTGCAGTCTTTTGTATGTCTTTCCATGTTTTTGCTTACAGGTTAATAACAAAATCCAATGATACCAGATTCTCCATCTACTAGAGTCTATTCACAATACAGTATTTTCTAGATTGCCTACAATGGAGTGAGGTACAATGTCTGGAAGCCCAGATAATTTTGTTCATAAGTGGGTAAACAGAGAGATCGGTTGACATAATGTTTAATAACATCTTTGCCTCCCATGCACAAAGTATACGGCTTAATCCAGGCCTCTGGCCAATGTGCTGCTGCCCACAACCCTAGTCATTGGTGAGTTTGAAATGGAAACATTCAGCATGTTTTTGGAGGTAGGAGGAAACCACATAAACACAGGGAAAAGATGCATTTATCAGGCACTTCACTTCTACATAGATACCTGACATATTCTTATTTTTTTTAATTTAGGCTATAAAGTGCCAGATGAGTAAACAATATTGTAAGTGAAGGTCAAGTGTTAGTGAAAATGGTGGCAAACTGCTGTTGTGATATTTTACCTTAGACTATATGTCTAGAATAATTCTGTGGAGGGGGGCATAGGACTATTTACACATTAGTGAATATAATGAGATGTTCTTCTGATTCTTCTTTTTCTTCAATCATACTATTCAACTCATATGTTGTACTCTGAGTAGCTTATACAGGTAGGAAGCAAACATTGTTTCAATTTAAGAGGGTGTAAACCTAATGAGATATGTGTCATGTAATCATCAGTGTTCAAAGTCTTTTTATTGAAGCTGCTGTTGTGCGTGCACCTTGAGTATTTGCGTCTTCTCCAGGCTAGACTGCACAAGAAGTATATACTACATATCATCAGAATCAAAAACCAAATAAAGGTGTGTTGGTGCTCAACAGACCAAAACCACAGAAAAAATGCACCAAAAGGACCATGGAAAACTCATTTTAATGAATAAAAGCAAATAAAAGACCAGTATACAATCCAAATACACAGTGTTTCATGTTGAGCGCTTTCATCAATGAATTGGCTTCATCAGAACAAACTGAACCTCTCCCCTAAAACATTTAAATACTCTTTCTTAACAAGCAGTCAACCAGTATTCCTAAGGAATGCTCAGCTCACATCCACTTTTTAAAGAAACATGAACCCATTCAACCATAATGAATAAACACTTAGTAAAATCAATACACTTTGTAACACCTGCCCAGGGTTTTACATTGGAAAAACCGAGAGGGATTTAAAATGCAGACTTTACGAACATTTTTATGAAATAAAAAATAAAAAAAGAGACTAATGCTCTTTACAGACACAGTGTAAACTGTGGGGGATACACAGGTTTTAAATTTGGAATAATAGAAATGGTCAACATTGATGTGGGGGGGGGGTGACTTGAAGAACCTCTTGAGCAAGAGAGAACTCATGTGGCAGCTTAGGTTAGCTGCTAATTTTCCTCCAGGTCTCAATGACCATTTATGCATTTATTCAGTACTCAAGGAAAAAGCTAATAAGATAACATAATATATTTAAATTTACAAATAATCATGTATTTTACATGGAAAATATTTTAATATTTTACTTACGTGTATAAAGAAGATGAAATAGTAAGGAAAGTGTTTATTTGATACAGACAAAGTTTTTTGGGGTTTAATATTACGCAAGAAAAAATTTTAAATCAGTGTACTGATTTTACTAAGTGTTTGTTCATTATGGTTGAAGGGGTTCATGTTTCTTTGAAGTCAATTCATTGATGAAAGCGCTCAACATGAAACACTGTGTATTTCGACTGTATACTGGTCTTTTATTTGCTTTTATTCATTAAAAGGAGTTTTCCATGGTCCTTTTGGTACATATCATCAGAATAAAAATAAAACTGATAACAGCAGCAGCCTCCTTAATATTGACCCCTTATCCTCTATATATATTGTCTTTCGGCTTTTCCCTGTTAGAGGTCGCCACAGTGGAACTCTGGTCCACTAATGATTGGCAGTGGATTTTTACTGTACCGAGTTGCCAGCCCAATGCCCAACCTTCAAAGAAGGTGCACCCATTCATGCACACACCTACCTGCATGTCTTTAACGTCACTCGATCATGGGGAGGACATGCAGACTCCACACAGAAGGTGCTCCAGTTGAGAATCGAACTGGAGAATCACTTGCTGTGAGGCAACAATGCTAACCGCTGCACCACTGCAGCCTACCTTGACCCCTTATCCTCTAATCTTCAAAAATGTAGAGATAATCTAAGATTAAGAATTAGATAAAGTCGCCATTCATCTGGAATATGTCTTTTAATTACTTCATTCATATGTCTTGTTTTATCCTAACTGGAATATGTCTTTTAATTTCTTCATCCATGTTTTCTTTTATACCAAATGGAATATGTATTTGGACTTGATGTATCTACATCAAAAAGAAACTCCACACAAATCTAAACAATCACCAATAAAATACGTAGATGCATTCACTCTTCCCTACACATGAGCATCACTGAAAAAGATTGGGAAGGGCAAACTGGACCCCTGTAAAACATTGTGGTGACCTTCTATTAGGATCATAGCACAGAGCCACACGGCATCCACATTACAACTCCTCAAAGCAAAGCTCCAATACAGAGATCATTTCATCTCCATAGGTGGTCCTAGGCTATGGGAATCAATCCCCTCCAAAATCAGAGACACTTTATACTATCAAATATTTCAAACCCAGCTAAAGTCCTATCTCCAGAAACTTGCCAAATGCCAATGCCCCTCTTCTAACAATGTCACCCAATTTCTCATTTCTTTCTCTCACTATCTTCATATACTATACTCCACTCTCCTTTGTAATTCTCATACCGTTTCACATGATCTATCATTCATGCTTCTAACCTGTCAATGACTCTATGTATTTCTAATTCTCTTATACTTAGGATGTCCTAGTAATCACATTGTTTGGACCTTATTGTAAATATTGTCAACTATTTCAATCCAGTGTGTTATTAATTGTATACAATTACCATGTAATCTCTTTTCTCTCCCTCTTTGCTCATATGCAGGCTGAGGCTGAAATTGGTCATTTGTGGTCACTGTTTGTCCCAGGTTAACAAACATAAACAAAGGCTAAGAAGTTCACTTCATGATCAAGTTTGCATTTCAATGACATATGGCATATCTACACTTCATTGTGGTATATACAGTGGAGGGGGTATGCACTGAATTCTGAATGTTGAAGTTTGCTTTTTCACACTGTATTGTATTATGGGAGCTAGAGGCTCACTTTTTGATGTTTGTCCACCTTTTTTCCCTTGTAATGTGACAGGGGAGTTGGTATTTATAAATAAGCAAGGGTGTAGTGGGTGACGTCCCATACGGTGCAGGAGGCATGTCCCCCTGTTAAAAAAAATATATATTTTTTGTGTGTGTGTTTAATGCTTTTTGAGGCACACAATTTTGGAAATTAATTTTCAAAATAGTATAACCCATACTTTCCATCTTGATCAAACAGAGGTAAACCAATTACATACAGAATAGTTTTCATTTTTCATATCTTGATTAATGCAGTTTTAGAAATAAAATTTTAGAACAGCATAACCTGCATTCATGTGCTTCAGATGAATATTTGTAAACCAAATAAAACACAAAATGCTCTCATTTTTGATGTTTCGACAAAATAAATGTCAAAGTAACCTTCACTTATAATATTGCACATAAAGTTTTGAAATATAACATTTTTCATATTTTGCATCTTGCTCTTAAATAGAAATCATATTTTTGCATTTCTTATACAAAATCACAGTACAGTACCAATCTCTCTTAATTTCAGTTTCAACTGAAGAATGCAGAAAAGTAAAAAAGTCAATTTGTTCACTTTGGTTATGAATATCTGAACTTCCACAGCCAAAATCTGTAAGATACCATGCCTAAAAACTGGTTGCTTTATATCCAGATATTTGAGGTATAACTCTCTGTGAATGAAATCACTGTGAAACCAGAATAAGTTCAGTGTGGAATGTTCCTATATATAAATATTTTACAAGCAAGGAAGTTATAAAGTGTTTAAGAATGTTCACTTGATAGGAAGGGAAGGAAAAAGATACATTAATAGCTATGACAGACAAATCTAAACCATACTGTGAGGCAAAGCATTCTTCCCTATGTGATGCGTTATATTTTCACCAAAATTCAAAGGCCACAAGAAACAACAGATAATTATATAACTGAGCATGAAAAAAGTTAGTGAAAATAAATTTGATAATATGCCAGATTTACTTTTAAGAAGCAGAACTGTGCCTGGTATTAGAAATGATGAAGTCTGAGGCAGACTGTCAGGAAAACCACATCTAGCATTAGACAAAGCACATATGCATGTACATTGAGTTAAATCCTAAATAAGCAGTTAAAAAGGCTGGCTGAGGAATTCAAAGTATGCAAAATAAAGGGTGTTTGTGGCAAAAAAATAATATGAAGCCTAATAACATAATGAGAAGGAATATTCGCAGCACTCCAAGATAAGTAGAAGCCATTACTCCATTAGAAATAAAATAGCATACACTAATATAACCAATGAGTAAAATAATGCATTGAAAAGTCTATAATCAAATATGTAGGATCTTTGGAGGTCCAAATAATTTTGCAACATATGTAATTAACAAAACAAATGTTTCATAACATTTGCATTTCATTCTGTATAAAAATTAAATATGTTAAAATGATTGTGAGTATAAATTAAATGGATAAACAAAAGTAGGTGCACAACATAGCAAATAATAAGAGCAATCCATCATCAGAATGCTTACAATTCAACTTAAAAGCATTACTTGTAATCTAGATACAATGTTTTATCTGAGTATTCATGGGAAGTTCTGAAATTACCATTTACTGTGTGCGACTCTTTTTGCACTCTTTTGCCATATGCTAGTCACAGAATGAAGCCAGTGAATAAGGTTGTGCTCACATGTGAATACAAACCCAAAAAGTATAAACTGATGCTTCAGATGGATAACACCATTAGACAAGAAAATAACCCATCTATATACACTAGACTTTTGAGAGGCCTGGTATGGTTAACAGAAATTGCACTATAAAGACAGAGAGCAGCTTATATATTTGTGAATCAGTGAGCTTGAGTGTTTCTTCAAGACAGTTCTAGAAAGTTCTAACAAAAGAAAAGCCGAACCAAGTAACTCCACACAATGCCGATAAATAAAGGAAAAGTCCAACATCATATTTTATTGGAAATAAATGCAGTACATTTAATCAATATAAGAACTTCAGGGACAAGCAAAATACATCAAAATTACCATCAAGGTTTAGCTGCAATCAATTCCAAACTTGCTTTCATTGACTTTTTTACCAGACTTCCTCAGAACCAAAAAGGAACTACATAACACACTTTATGTAAAACGTAAAAGTCACATGACTAAATTAAAAAACATAATCTTGTATTTATAAAAATCATACTCTTCACCTATGCTTTATTATATAATTCTAAAACTTTTTCATAAAAAGTAATGTACTAAAATAATATAAAAAATAATTAACTAATGCACAAAAGCATTGGTTTTGTGAGTTATTTGCAACATTCAATCACTGAATTAATAAGTACAATAACTCTAGTTCCTACTAATAATTATGCCATTATAAATATTAATTTATTTAAAATTTAGTTGCTCTAAGTTGCAAAATTGGTGTTATAGAAATATTGTCATTTAATCTTAGCTGGGCTGTGGCATTTAATTTAAATTGCCTTAGACGTTCTTTGTATTCTAGGTGAGTTTCCCATGATCTTCCTCTATGGTTGCCACTCCATCTATGATACCAAAAACAACTTTTTTTAAATCCTTGACATATTTTGGAATGTTTATACAGGGCATAATTATTGCTTGCACTTTATATCATAGATGTGTTCATAAATCCTTTTTCTCAACATTCTATCAGTCTTTCCTGTATAGAATGTTGGACTTTTAACACATTTGGCTAGGTATACCATTCAGGACTTGGCACAATTTCCATCCTTCAGACTAATTTTAAAGTTATTGTTGTTTGCTTTCTCAGCTTTACCACCCCCTATACATAAACACATTGTACTAGCCTCTAAGATGCTGTTACATTGTTTATAATGAACGTATTTTTGTTTCCTTTAAAGATGTTAAATATTTTCCTTCCTTTGGTGTCTCAAATATTTTTCATGTTTTTATCTATTGTGTACAAAAATCTGTTTTTTATCCTCCTATCAATTCTAATATATCATCATTTGCATTAAAATATACCAGTTTTTTTTTTTTTTTTATTATAGATTTTATTTCCTGAGCTATTGTGTTGTATTGCAGCCCTAGGAATTATTGTTTTTAATTTTTTCATTACCAATCTCCTTATTAGGTTTAACTAAGACAGTGTTGTCTAGAGATGTCACTATTAGGGGTTTGCTTTTTTTAACACTTTCTGACAAAATTTCAGTACCTCTCTTTTCCACCCAGCATTTAGGATACCTCCTATCATTGAACATTTCCAATAGTTCCTCAACTAGAGACTTTTTTAAATAAACTTGGCTAACTTGATAAAGTGCCCTTTCATTAAACTTTTCTTATAAACTTCTGGATGAAAACTATTGTAATGCAAATATGCATTGAGAAAAGTTGGCTTCTTATAAATGAAGGAAATAAAGCCATAAACTGTTTTATAGCTAGTCATATCCCAATAACTGACTTTATTCTTGGAAAATGAGTAAGTGCATTAACACCACCACCATAAGTTTCCTAACATATACTTTTCCAGTACCAGAGTCAATAGTGTCAAATACCTAGAGTCTTCCGTGTACACAGTAATAGAAAAAGGAGAAATAGCATGCTTATTTTTTTTTATTTTTTTTCTTAGAAGAATCAGTGAAAAAAGACCAACACAAGGCAGGAGCACTATCCCAGGGATTGAGTACCCTAGCTTGGCTGTATGGTAGAACCTTACCTGCGCCTTCTCCTGAGACTGATAAGGGTGTTCTCCCTTGCCCAGTGAGAAGAATTTTACTGCCACAGAGGACATGTCTAACTCCAAGGTCCTTATTAGCTTCCAGAGGAACAACACCAGAAGACTGAGATACATCAATCAGCAGTCCAAATAACCAAGTCTATCCACAGTAAGGTGACTGATCTGCAGATGAGGCAGTAAAGGAGTTGGTCTGGCACCCAACTGCTCCCTTAGCAGTTTTCTTCTTCATGTGGATAGAGGAAGGAATACCTAAGGAGACCAGTAATGGCTCAATGGTCCATCCAAAAAAGAAGCCCAAAAGACATGTTGCAGATCTAGGAAGCTGGCAGATCTTATGATAGGAAAATAAATATTTTGAGGTAAAACAATAAATGAGAGTCTCTAAAACCACATTGTTCTTTCCCCAACATACAAATTCTACAAACATATGCAGGAGAAAAATAGATATTTTACACATTTTTTCACACAAGCATTCACATAATAAACCTCCCCTGCAAGGCATTACAGTCTATAAAATTAGATTTCCTAGCATAAAATAATGTACACAAGTTTTTCTTCTGAAAAATAAAATTGTAGAAAGTTTTCCTCAGCAAAGTAAGATCTTGAAGGCTCACTAGTGACTGTCAGTTCCTTGTTGCACATAGAGGGAGCACACTTCCAATAGATGTTATATAAAAATATTAATAGTAAGGAAATACGAAGCACTAACAAATATAATTACTGTTTGTTTTTGTAGTTATATGAGGATAAAGCTCCAAGTTTATAATATTCTGTAATGTTTTAAAAGAACCTATCTTGACTTTTTAAGTCAGAAATATAACCAGGCATCTGGTGTATCAGTTCTAAGTTCTTTAAGGTTGCCATGGTTTCATTAAATTGAAGAATGCACCCTATTACGATAGGTTAATGAATTTTAACATGAATGTATTTAATAAATGGTCTGGAATTCGTGGTTGTCTGATGAAGGCGGGTTATTTGAACCTGCCGAAAGCGCTTACGTTCATTTGTCTGGATTGTGGATTAAATCGTGCTTTTAATTCTCTTATTGTGTGCTGTCCGTGTTTTTGCTGCTTCAGTTTACTTGGTTTGGTGTGTGGATACTGTTTTCATGGCGGACGACACCGGAGAAGGAAGCACTTTTCCTGTAGCAACACCGCGAGTTCTAAGGCATGACAGTAGTGATTCTCAGCCTAATTTAACGCAGCTGATCGAGGTGCTTTTGCACCGAGTGGATGCCTTAACCCAGAAGGTAAATGCCTTCTCTACTTTGGTCGACCCACAACAGTTTCGGCACTGTAGCAATGGTATTAACCGCTCCTCTACTGCTGTTTCCGACGTCGGATCCATCCCTAATGGACAAGGTTCACCCAGGCTGGTTCCGTTGGTACAAACCAGCAGTGATGCGACTGCTAGGAGTCCGCAACAACCATTGCCATCAGTCGTTAATCAACCTTCGAGATCCGTAGCAGGTCCGTCGGAACAGGATAGAAGGTACGGCTCAATTAATCAGCAGCTTGATGGTATACCTGCTTTGAACAGTTTTTTAAACAACAATTGTTTTTTCACTTCCAATAACTTTATGGAAGGTAATACAACACCTTCCGTGACTGAAAATAATAATTTCTTAGACATAAAGATTGACATGCTGGATACTAAGTTATTCAAATTTAAAAAGCTCCAGCTAGAGACTGCCTATTTAGAAGAATGTATTAGAAATAAAGTGGTTCCTAAAGGGTTACGCCAGTGGCGTTTCCCGGCTGGCTTGATTGGGTCTTCTCCTTTTTACAAAGAACTCATTGAGCTTTTTGACAGGCAAGGCTTCGAGTTCTTACATGCCTTAATTGCTTATTATAACATTGATATTAGTAAGCTGAAAAACGAACTAGAGGCATTGGAAACTGAAATTAAGTCACATGCTGACTTCATCAAATATAAACATGATTATAGTAGAGTTTTTGTTAGCATCAATGCTAGCATTGATAAATTGATTGCTAACAAGAAAAAGAAGTTAGCACGTGACATCAGAGAGTATGCTAATAATGAAGCCTACCCGAAATTAACACAGGCTCAAATTCCAACAGTTGACTATCTACCAACTGAAATCTCTCATGTTGAGCACAGCAGGTCTACTACGAACAACATCAACAATAATGGGGGCAACAACAGACCACCTGTTAGACGTAGTCCAAGACTCAATGGTAACAACAATAATCATAATAATTTCATGGCAACAGATGGTGAAATACCCTCTGTTTCCACAGATTTTCCTGGTATTAATGACAATCTAAACAACCAGGATTTTCAGATGGTCAACAACCACAGAGTCAATTCTCGCCCTCAACCTCAGAGGCAGAATATTTCAACGAACAGGAGACGTGGCCGCAGGAGATGACACAAGAGCAGAGCATCGGAACAGAACCAAAAGTGTATAAAAGCTCCTCTGGTGACTTTACAGTATATAATTACACTTGTCTGAACATTCCACAGGATATCATTGATTTTTTAGCTAAGGATTTTTCCTTTGTCCCAGGTCGTAACATGGATATAGGTAGACTCATTGTTGATTTGAAAGTGTTTATACGGAAATTAAATCTGAATCAACTGATGGGTAACAACTCATCAGCTAGTAGTCTACTTAGGGTAGCTAGTACCTATAATCCACCCCTATATGGAACCTTACAAACATTTGAAAAAATTTGCGAAATGTACCTATGGGCTATTAGAAATCAAACTATATATAGTACTCAAAAAAATCTGTACAATATCACCCCACTACAAAAAGATTTCATAGACATGGTAAAAGATTGTCAGATTAGGGTCATGAAACCCGATAAGGGAGGGGGTCTAGCCTTTATGGACCATTATAAATATGTTGAGTACCTGGTTGTACACTTGGAGTCACCAGCTTATCAAATTTCATCTATTAATGAAATCAATGGAGCCTATAGAAAAATTAATAGCATGCTTTATGATTTACTTTTGGAGGGATATATTAACACCGACACTCTTAACTATCTCACCATGCCAGCTCCTAAAATTCCACTCTTTTTTGGTACCCCGAAACTTCATAAAGGACTTACTTCGCCCTCATTTAGACCAATAATAGATGGTAGAGGGTCTATCACTCAGGGATGTGCCAAGTACGTGGATAATATTCTGAAGCCTTTGATTAATTCAGAAATGCATATATGCAAAGATTCTTGGTCCTTCCTTAAAAACATTAATACTCTCATATACAATGACAGTATGGTATTCCTTACTATCGATATTAGGGACCTCTATACCGTCATTCCCCAACAAATTGGTCTCGCTTGGGTCAGAGAGTTTATGTTGCGTAAAAATGTCGATCATGATGTCATCAATTTGATCGAAACTCTCTTAGAAATTGTATTGTCTAACAATTTCTTTACCTTTGAGGGGAAGTTTTATCTACAAACTTCGGGTGTAGCCATGGGCTCGCCCTGCGGGGGATCTTTTGCCAACGCAGTCCTAGCTCATTGGGAGTCTAATTACCTATTTAAAGATGAATTCTTTTTACAATATGTCTCCTGGTACACAAGATACCAGGATGACATTTTTTGTATATGGGAAGGTCATAGTGACCTGATCCCATCATTCATAGAGAACATTACTAAGTTAACTGACTTTCTTGAATTTACATATAAATTCGATGTAAAGGAGATCAACTATCTTGACATTACATTAATTAAAGATTCGTCTAAACAAAAGTTAAAAAGTAAAATATTTAGGAAGTCAACATATTCTAATGCTTTTCTTCATTTTTCCAGCAACCACCCCTACCACCAAAAGAAATCGGTGGTTAAGGGTCAGATGGTGAGGGCAGCCCGTATGGTGAGTGATCCAGATGACTTCTCTTTAGAATGTAATAATCTATTTGATATGTTTACCGCTAGGGGCTACCCTCAGCGATTACTATCTAACATCTTAACTGAAGTCACTAACAAAAGGCATATTGGACACTTTATGCCCTTGCTCTCTGACCAAGGTAACAATGACCCAGAACATCCCAATGATCACTTACATTCAACAACTTCAGGTGACATCAATTCCATAACTAACAACAATAGATTTAACATTAGTTTTATACAGACTTATTGTTTTGATTCTTTTAGAATCAGAGAAGTTGTGAATAAAAATTGGGAGATTATAAGGGAAGATAAAACATTGTGTTCTGTCCTGGGCGTTTGCCCTAAGATTACATACAGGAGGGGTGAAAATTTGAAAAGCATTTTTCAAAAGAATGTAGTTCGTAGGTCTAATAGACAGTGCGGCATGTTTAGATGTGGTGTATGTCCACAATGTAAATTCATTAGAGTTGCAACAGCATGCACAATTAATGAGAAGGAATACAAGTGTAATGGGCATTATGATTGCGATTCTAAAGCCATCACCTATGCAGCTATTTGTGATTCTTGTAAAGCCTTCTACATCGGCAAGACCGAGAGAAGGCTAAAAAACAGAATCTACGAACATCAATATGCTATTAAAAGACTTGATGTTAATAATGCTCTTGCAAGGCATTCCCTTGAGTTTCCAGGCCATGGGTTTCATTTTTTCGTATTACAACAGCGTGAAATTGATTTAAGGGGAGGACCATGGCAGATTTTGTTAGAGATTGACGAACTGCTTTGGCAAATTAGGACTAGGGCTCATGTTTCCCCTGGCATTAATGAAAGTCTTTCTATCAAATGTGTACTAAAATGGCTCTCTCTTAATAGGTAAATAATTACATTAATTATTGCCATATTGGTTATTAGTATTTTCATTAACTATTATCACATCCCCGTATAGGGTTAATTAAATCAAATGGCATTTGGCACCATTAGACGTAATAATTATTATTTTTGTAATAATTAGTTGGCAGTGATTATAAGATTTTTTATAAGGTATATTTTCATGTTTATATTGCAATATTTTTATGGTCTTGTTCATGTTATTCTATTTGTAAGTGAGCATTATATTGGTTCTACTAGCTTCTCTGCTTTAATTTAATTTAATTTTTTACCATTTGAGCGGAGGATTCTAGTCAACAATATTGTTATAGAATAGACATGAATGTTTAAATTCATTAATGGTATAATAAACCTTTCTTTGGTTAATTTTGTTAATATAAAATGCGGTTATAGTTATAGGCTTTAACTGCATACAGGAGTTTTTAAAAATAGGTTTTGGATATGTTTCCCAAAATTTATGTTCAAAATTAGTTTTTGGGAGTGCCTCTTGTATATAGCTTTAATAATAGAGAAAAAAAAATTTTCCAATAGATGTTATATAAAAATATTAATAGTAACGAAATACGAAGCACTAACAAATATAATTACTGTTTGTTTTTGTAGTTATATGAGGATAAAGCTCCAAGTTTATAATATTCTGTAATGTTTTAAAAGAACCTATCTTGACTTTTTAAGTCAGAAATATAACCAGGCATCTGGTGTATCAGTTCTAAGTTCTTTAAGGTTGCCATGGTTTCATTAAATTGAAGAATGCACCCTATTACGATAGGTTAATGAATTTTAACATGAATGTATTTAATAAATGGTCTGGAATTCGTGGTTGTCTGATGAAGGCGGGTTATTTGAACCTGCCGAAAGCGCTTACGTTCATTTGTCTGGATTGTGGATTAAATCGTGCTTTTAATTCTCTTATTGTGTGCTGTCCGTGTTTTTGCTGCTTCAGTTTACTTGGTTTGGTGTGTGCTTCCAGAGGAACAACACCAGAAGACTGAGATACATCAATCAGCAGTCCAAATAACCAAGTCTATCCACAGTAAGGTGACTGATCTGCAGATGAGGCAGTAAAGGAGTTGGTCTGGCACCCAACTGCTCCCTTAGCAGTTTTCTTCTTCATGTGGATAGAGGAAGGAATACCTAAGGAGACCAGTAATGGCTCAATGGTCCATCCAAAAAAGAAGCCCAAAAGACATGTTGCAGATCTAGGAAGCTGGCAGATCTTATGATAGGAAAATAAATATTTTGAGGTAAAACAATAAATGAGAGTCTCTAAAACCACATTGTTCTTTCCCCAACATACAAATTCTACAAACATATGCAGGAGAAAAATAGATATTTTACACATTTTTTCACACAAGCATTCACATAATAAACCTCCCCTGCAAGGCATTACAGTCTATAAAATTAGATTTCCTAGCATAAAATAATGTACACAAGTTTTTCTTCTGAAAAATAAAATTGTAGAAAGTTTTCCTCAGCAAAGTAAGATCTTGAAGGCTCACTAGTGACTGTCAGTTCCTTGTTGCACATAGAGGGAGCACACTTCATTTGCAAGAAGGGTCTGAAGATTTTGGCACCGTTATTGCCCTCTTATGTGGCTCTACCTGAGCCCCTTGCAGTTAGGGTTAATGGAAGGTGTCTTGAAGCTTTTGAAGCTGGCTGGTGGTGCACTGCGCATACCGTATGGGGAAACATAAACATAGGTAAGATCTGCAGCCATGGCAAGAACAATGGAGGTAATGTCAGCTAGCAAGCTCCCTATGAAACAGAAGTGAACTCTATTTCCTTGTATACTATGCAGGTAACACAGGTCCAGCTATAGTTCAGGAGTGTGTGTGTGTGTGTGTGTGTGTGTGTGTGTGTGTGTGTGTGTGTGTGTGTGTGTGTGTGTGTGTGTGTGTGTGTGTGTGTGTCACATTTAATGTTGATATGCAATTTTTAAGAGGTGCTATGTTTGCTACCTCATATCTGTTGTAATATATGCTGCACTGTTCTGTATGGAAGGGTTACAACTGTCATGTATGCAGTATGCTGTGTGAGTCCTATAAGCAGTACATATTTGTCCACAGAGAGTCCTAATGAAGTAGCTGTGAGTGTTGCACTGCAGGGTGTGTTTGGGTGGGATAACCTACATGGTCCAGGGGAGTGCATGCATTGGCCTTGTATTCTGTGGAATCATGCCAATGTGCCAAAGATAGTTTCAGTGAATATAAAAGCCTCAAAAACCTCTTGACAAAACTACTTTTGGCAAGTTTAAGACAAAAATTGTTTTGCAAGGGGCAAACTCCCCCTGCACCCTCCATGTGCAGGGGACATCCCCACACCCCATAGACTTATTAAAACTAACTTTGCTGATTTGACACATTCCCGTATTCTGCATCCCTCCATGACATCATTGAATGATACATCCATATACCTTTAAAGATCATCCGATTTTTTGGGCTGCATATGTGACAAAAGTGTTTATGCAATAGTACTCAGAGGATGGCGACATTGAGCCTACAGTAACACTGACCAGTGTTTCTGCTATGGATCCTATTATCTCTTCAACCAACACACCTGTGCTGCCTGAGTCAGGAATCTCTGTAGAGTAGATCTATTCTGTGGCCTTCCAGCACTTAGCAGTTTTGGCCATCCATTTCCTGCATTTCTTCCATCTGTTCCAGGCTATTTTATGTTTGGCCTGTGCTAATTCTGGCCTCCAAACATAACCATGTAGACGCGTGTGTGAGTGTGTGTGGAGGGGGGGTCATATGTGGGCGATAGTGAGTGACTGCATTTACTCCTTAGGCGTGTCCTGTTATAGATTTAAGCCTACCTATGGGCTGCACATCCATACTCCCTGGGGTCCTGTACTGCTTGGGTCTGCTGTGGGGTTGTATACATTATACCTCACAGGCACAGTATACATCACTGGTAGGAAGGTTGTCAAACAGTAGCAGTAGTATTCAAGTATTCTGCTAGGCCTGCACCAATTGTCACTTTCATGTTGGTACATGAATAAACGAGTCTTCATGTGTTCTGTTCAAGCAGCTTTATTTTATACAAACACATCACTATAGAGGCTTACTGACTATAACTTAAGTAACTTATAAAAGCAAGATTTATTACCTGTGCAGTCTGTTCAACTCAGCACAGCTTCACCACACTGAATAAAATAGTCACAAATGCTCTCAAAGAGATGGAAATAAAGTCCACAAGCACAATAACAGCACTTCACAATGGTGAATAAAATCCACAGGGACAAAAATCAAGTTAAGCGCTTTCACCTAAAATAGGGTGTTGGAATCCTGATTTACCACAATTAATCAGAAAAAGAGATATAAACCTTAAGGAGAGATTTGAAAGAGGAATTACTCATTATAACAAAGTAACTAAGAGTAAGAAGGGTACCTATAGGTTTGATAAGTGTAATCAATGTAGGTATATTCTTGGAAAGGAGGAAGTTAACTTAACTACTAGGAACTATAGGGTTAGAAGGAATGGTTATTATACCTGTAATAGTGCAGGGGTGGTATATCTGGTGGTGTGTGAATCATGTTTTAGCTTCTACATTGGAAAGACAGAAAGGAATCTTAGGGGAAGAATATATGAACACATATATGATATTTCTAAGCAGAAGGAAACTAATGCATTTTACAAACATTCACTAACATGTCCCAACTACAGTTTTAAGTTTATTGTTGTTGAACAGACAACTGGCGATGCCAGGGGGTGGCAACTGGGAAAGCAAGCTGGAGTACAGGGAACTATACTTGCAGATAAAACTTGATGCTGGAAACCCCCCTGGTTTGAATGATTGCATTAGTATTTCCAATGTTTTGAAACTGAGATCAGCTAAGTAATGATATTGTGTATAGTGTGTTAGAACTTGACTAATAGTATCTCTCTGCAATGTAAATATGCCAGTGGAATTAGAATTTGTATTAATTGCATATGTTTTTAGAGGTGTTTACCTTTTTATATATTGTGAAAAAGTATGTGTCTTTTTAAATTTATGTTAGAGTTAACTGATAGCACTGATATTGGTAATTTTGAATGGATACACCTATATAATAGGACTTAGAAATTGTAATGATTGTTCTGAGGAAGCCTGACATTTTGTTAGGTGAAAGCGCTTGACTTTTGTCCTTGTGGATTTTATTAACCATTGTGGAGTGCTGTTATTGTGCTTGTGGACTTTATTTCCATCTCTTTGAGAGCATTCGTGACTATTTTATTCAGTCTGGTGAAGCTGGACTGCACAGGTAATAAATCTTGCTTTTGAAGCTGTGGTGTCCTTCTGTTATTGGTCATTTTTCGCTTACTGGTTTTAAGTAACTTATACACAAACTAACAACTGTGATCATACATGCTTACTCTCTGGCTACTTCTACAAAATGGCACTAGGGATTGCACATGTCTGTAATTTATATGGGAATGCACAGCCCCGCGTGCTTCTTAAAGATATAGCACACACACATTACACTCTGATCTACATCCTCCCTCTTTGAGAAATAGATCGTGCAATTTGTCATGAGATTATTTGGCATGCAGAAATCACAGGTAATCTATAGACATGCATTATATAATACTAAGTGCGTATATATATATATATATATATATATATATATATATATATATATATATATATATACATATACACACACACACACACAATCAAGACAACGTTGCTGGGTATTTCACACTATGCTTAGAAACTTGTCCATATCATGTGACATAAAAGTGGGAATTGGATTTAGCAACTGGGACAGTTTTTGCAAAATGGTTGACCTGTGGAATGTTTGAATCACTTTCTGGAACAGAATCAGACTTTTGAACACATTCTGGTCTAGAAACAATGTCTGACTCATTCTTTGATTTAGAGATGGCATCACAGATACAATGTTGTGACTGCAATGATATTGACTCTGGTACAGGAAGAAAATGTCTGCGATTTCTGTTATACTCCAAACCCTTGAAGTCTACCAAATAGTTTCTTGGCTCGGCACAGATGCCTGTAATCTGTCCTATTTGATCAAAACCTTTTGTTGTCTGGATTCGTACCATTTCTCCTTCCCTCAATGGAAAAAGTAATCTGCTTGATCTGTCGTAACTAGATTTCTGGATATTATGCAACTGAGCCTTGATGGAGTTATTGTTCAGAGGTTTAGGCTACAACAAACTGGATGAAATATGTAGCATCATTCTAGTTTGCCTGGAAAGCAGTCTTTGAGCAAGTGAGCTAAGAATATCATCACGGGGTACGTTTCTGAGATTAAGCAAATTCAAGAATACATCAGTATCGTCACGCTTTGACTTTTCAAGTAATTGCTTTGCACTCTGTACTGCACATTCAGCTAGACCATTGAGGCTATTCAGGACTACTAGTGACATGTACAACATCCCATTGTTTTGCAAATTTCTGAAACAACTGGCTAGTGAACTGAGTACCATTGTCAGAAAAAAGTTTGTGTGGACTACCATGAACTGAGAAATGATGTTTCAACTTAGTAACAACATTAGTTAAGGTTAAGTTTGGTAGCAGATCAATTTGAAACCAGTTCGAAAAAGAGTCTACCAAAACCAAGTAGTGTTGATTGTTCCACTCAAAGATATCAGTTGCTACTGTAGACCAAGGTAGTTCAGGAATTGGCCGTAGCTGAAGCAGTTCTTTTTGCAAATGCGGTTTAGTACTATTACATACTGAACAAGAAAAAAGTACCCTATCAATGTCTTTCGATAATGAAGGCCAAAATACTAATTCTCTTGTTCTTCTCTTAATGGATGATGAACCTGGGTGACCCCGATGCAAAATCTGAATATATTTTTGTTGTAAGGAAGCAGGAACAACAATTTCAGGACCTTTGAAAATAATGCCATTTTCCATCAACAATTCATCTTGGTAAGCAAAATATGCTTGCACCTCAGGTGATACACTACATTGCTTTGATGGCCATCCGACATTAATGCAGTGATTAAGCTTTTGTGAAATTGAATCAGTCTAAGTATGATCTCTAAACTCATCAAGTCTAGTGGTGGAAAAATTACTCACTGACATCACATCAAAGTCAAAAGTTTCAGCATCCAGCTGTTCTGTTGTATTTCTAGGAGATCAGCCAGGTAAAGCAATTTGCCTTTAGTGTAGACCAATTTGAAATTGTAGTTTTGCAATTTGAGCATAATTTTTTGTAATCTCACTGGCACAGAATGCATAGGCTTCTTTAGAATAGCAACTAGAGGTTGATGATCACTTTCAATCTGAATAGCTCGACCATAAATATAATCATGAAACTTGGAACATGCAATTACTATCGCCAAACGCTCTTTCTCAATTTGAGCATAATGCATCTCAGTTTGAGTTGGTATCCTAGATGCATAGGCTACTGGTCTGCCCTCTTGAAGAATAACTGCACCAAGACCAAATTATGAAGAATCACAGGAAAGAACAACTGGTTTATTCACATCATAGTATCTTAACATAGGTGGGGTGGCAATTTTCTGCTTAAGGTCATCAAATGCCTTCTGATGATGTTCCACCCATGAACATACAACATTTTTGCATGTTAACTCTTTTAAAGGTGCTGTCAGCTCACTGAAATCTGGTATAAGTTTGCCTAAATTGTTTACCATGCCCAGAAAACCCTGTAAACCTTGTACATTGTCTGATGCTGACATCTCCAAAATTGCTACTTGCTTGGTCGGCTCAGGTCTCAAGCCTGTACTTGTAAACAAATGTCCTACATATGTAACTTCTGGAAGTTTGAATTTGCACGTCGGAGGACCTAGCTTTAGGTTTACTTCATGTGCTCTATCTAGAACTTCCGTGAGGTTTCTGTCATGCTCTGCTTCACCATTGCCTCCAACTAATAGATCATCTACCATTATGGCACAAGGATAACCTGAAAAAATGTGTTCCGTTGCACACTGGAAAACTTCATTGCAGAATTTATTCCAAATGGCATCCTTAGGAATTTGTATCTGACAAACGGAGTACCAAAAGTAGTTAGCAATGAGGATTTGCAATCAAGCATCACTTGCCAAAATGAACTCTTTACATCCAAAACAGAAAATACAGTGGCATTTGGTACTAGAGCTGAAACTTCTTCAACTGTGCACATTGGATGATACAGTCATTTTAATGCTTTGTTCAACTCTCTTGGATCGATGCGTATTCTGATTTCATCTGAGCCTTTCTTATGAGCAGCTACCATGGACGACACCCATTCATTTGGTTCTGTGATTGCACAACTCACACCTTGCAGCACCATTTTATCCAACTGAGCTTTAACTTTATCTTGCATAGCTATCGGAACTCTTCTTGCTGATCTGACTGCTGGAGTAATCTCTGGGTCTAACTTCATGAAATACACAAATGGAAGCTTGCCCAATTTGTTATCGAAAACATCAGCATACTCTGAGAAAATGGGTCTCCTACAGTTTACCGAAACGCCACAACGCCGAAACACAAATCACCGACACCAAAGGACCGACAACGCAGATGACCGACAAGGTGAGAACCCGACCGACTCGGTAAGTGTGCGATAGAGTGAGGGATTTAGTGTTAGGGAGCGGACAGGTAAGTGTGCGATAGTGAGGGACTGTAGTTTTAGGGGCGGGTTAAGAGAGTTAGGGTTAGGGTGCGGGTAGGGTAAGTGTGCGATAGTGACGGAATATATGTTTAAGAGTGGGTTAAGTGAGTTAGGGTTAGGGTGCAGGTAGGGTGTGTGTGCGATAGTGACGGACTGTGGGTTTAGGGGTGGGTTAAGTGAGTTAGGGTTAGGGTGCGGGTAGGGTAAGTGTGCGGTTGTGTCGAACCTTAGGGTTAGGGTTTGGGTTACGGTTAGTGCATGTATGGTTGTGTGTATTGTCGGTATTTTGTGTTGTCGGTCTTTTAGTGTCGGTGATTTGTGTTTCGGCTTTGCGGCGTTTCGGTAAACTGTAGGGGATCCGAGAAAATAGCTTCAGAAAAAACAGAACATGGAACATGGTGAACTTTTTTAGCAAAAGAGAGCAGACTCATTCTTAAACTATCTTTGAGTCCCAATAAAGATTGCACTGGTTGTCGGACTACATAGAATAACAAGTTGTAACAGTTCTCAGCCAGATAACATGAAAGTATCACTGAACCTTCAATCTGAATTTCTTCATCTCCATAAGTAACAAGTCCCGCACTGCTGGTTACATTGAGTTGTTCTTTAATAATCACTTTTGCAAATGTGTCTGTTGATATAACATTACACTTTGATCCTATGAGCTCTGTGGATTTTCCATTAATCCGGCCCATACAAAATACTTTGTTCCTTGTTAAAAAGTTTAATGCATCAACTCTTTCTCCAAGCACTGATACACCATCTATATAGAAAGCTGACTGTTTTCGCTCTACCTGATCAACTTGCTTTTTTTTGTGACCTTTCTTTACAACTGTGTGAGGCTTACTTGATTTACAAAACTTTTGGAAATGGTTCATTTTTTTACACTTGTAACATTGCTGACCAAATGCTAAGCACTTTTCTCTTTTAGACTCATGATTCACACCACAATTGCGACAGTTAACAATAAAGCAAGATTTGGGTTTTGCTGACTCACGTTTATGTTGCACTGAGCTGGCGGTGGAGCTTGCACTTTTTCTGGAACTTACTAGAATACCTCATGGCTTCTTTGGAAACCCTGTAGCTGCCATATGCCCAGGCCTGTTCTTGTTTGTCACATGTTGCATACTGTCTGTGTTTGCTCTGGAGGTCACTAAAACCATGCTTTTGTCACTTGCAAGCATACTCATAAGTCTTTCTGTCACTTTATGGATCTGACAAATCTCTATAGTTAAATCACCATCACAATCAAAATCTTTCTTACAGCAGCACTATTAATACCACATACAAGTCTGTCCTTTATCAGCTCATCTTTTAGATCATCAGACTGACACGTTTTAGCTCTGTTTTTCAAGTAAGTTATATAAGCTGCAAATGTTTCCCCTGGTTTCTGATCTCTTGTTTAAAACAAATGCCTCTGTAATGTAATATTTGTCTGGGAGGTGCACATTTCTTTAAACTTGCACTTCAAACACTTGGGGTATTCCCTTGATTCATCTTGTACAGTAGTATGGCAGTCTGCGCCTTCTCCTTCATACACTGCTGGTGCATATACAAATGAACTCTCTCTTTCTATGTCCTCAGACCCTACTAGGTTTAGCAAAATGAATGCCCTGGTACGTGTGTCTCTGTTTGCATAAGCTGCTTTTATAAAAATATCGTACTCTTGCTCAAATATTCTCCAATTTTCTGCAATATTCTGATGAAATGCAAGTGGTTGGGGTTTTCAAAATCCATCTGCCATATTAACACATACCAGCAAAGGATCCTGCACCTATGCACAAATACACACACACACACACACACACACACACACACACACACACACACACACACACACATACACACACACACACACGTGCATAAGAAACCGGCATAAACAGTACTTGCTCGATGCCTTTGTGCTCTGAACTTTTACTTTCTTTCATTGAGCTTATCAAAATTATGCAAATGAATGAATTCGTAGTACTTTCGAATAACTGGACTTTGTGAAATAATCTTCTCAGACTTCTGGATGCTTTACTGTACTTTGCAAAATAACTTTTCAGACTTTTCGATGCCTTATGGAACTTTGCAAAAATAGCTTTCAGACTCATGCTTTACATAGCTTTGCAGAATAATTTCTCGTGCTTTTTGATATTTTATGGAATTTTTTATTGTTAAAGGCAGAAATGCTAAAGTAATGCACCATCAATTGTTAAAGTCATCACTTTAAGAAACATTCAAGAACTTTACAATGCAACTGAGTAATTCACAAGCACAGCAATACTCTTGCAATCTTTTGTAAGAAACACCTTTTATCAATGCAAGAAACATATCAAACAACTGTATAATGTTAACAAATCAAACATCTGTTGCCCAAAACTCAACAGCTTTCAAAGTAATTGTACTTTGTGAATAACTGCATACAGCACACTGAAATGTCCCCAAAATGGTGGTACCTTGCTAGGCAACTCTTTGCAGTACAAGAAGCACTCTGTGACGGCGGCACTTTGCAAATAAGACACACCCAGTACACTAACTTTTCTTCGAAATAACTATGCTTTGACTGGGTTGCATGAACTAGTTGCACTTTGCACACAACAAACTCTTTGAAATACATGCACAGTAATGAGGCCATACTGTAAGCACTTTACACACTCTGAGATACTTCAAATAACTTTCATTGCATACTTGATGCAATACGACATCATAGTTATGCCAAAACACAGCACTTTGCCAAAACACATGCAGTCGCCTTGCTTTACTTTTGCTTAATGTGCCCTTTTCTTTGCTTATTATATATATTTTGCTTGTTTAAGGCCTTTTTATGCCCAATGTATTTTTCTTGTGCTCATTTTACTCTAAACATGCCCAATTCTGCCTTTAATACACTCATTTTGCTTTAAACATGCTCATTTTTTTGCTTTACTGTTAATTGATGCCCCTTTTTGCCTTTTTTTGCATCAAGTAAATAATTCGTATTATTTCACAAAAAGAATTGTGTTCAGGTTCCTTCCTGGTCTGTGTATTGCTGCCATTTTTCCAATTTTATACTTGTATTATTTCTCATTACCTTCGATTCTTTCTGGTTATGTCCGTACTCTTTTCTCTCTGTTTTACCTACACTGTTATCTTTACATCTCATGGCTCAGAATGTTCTTCTCTCTTTCATCCCAGTTCTGACACCATGTCACTTTTATGTTGGTACATGAATAAACAAGTCTTTGTGGGGTCTGTTCAAACAGCTTTATTTTATACAAACACATCACTATGAAGGCTTACTGACTATAACTTAAGTAACTTATAAACAAACTAACAACTGTGATCATACATGCTTACTCTCTAGCTACATCTACAAAATGGCACTAGGGATTGCACGTGTCTGTAATTTATGCATGCACACACAGCCTTGCATGCTTCTTAAAGATATAGTACACACACGTTACACTTTGAACTACACACATCTACAGCCATAAGTGTCAACAAGATGCAAGTAATTGCACTTGTAAGCCCAAAATGTGTACATAGAGGAAATATGTTTGCCTTTGTGGCCCATGGAGCTTTACTGTCAGATGTTCAACACTACCTCTGCCAATTAGGCAATGTTGACTTCACTGTACCGAAACTCACCATGTAGAAAACCTAAAAAAGAGTAAAACACTAAATCTTGAAAGTCCCTATCGCTCCAGATCCATGAACAAGTTCTAATATGGGCCCTGAAGTGGAGGAAGTCCTGCAGTTTGGCACACTGAGTTTTCAGTGTTGTAGATTTTGGAACAGTGAAGTCAATGTTGCCTGGTTCGGTGGAGGCAGCATCAAATATCTGATAGTAAACTGGTCCCTGGTCATATGGAAGGCATGAGCAGTCCCAGATACAGTCATGTGCGTAAAATATATTGTTCTCAGATTAATGTGACCCCTACCTGCCCTGAGTTAATGCAGCACCCAGAGAGACACCATACTTAACCACTAATACACAGATGGTAGACACACACACACACACACACACACACACACACACGCACACACCACACACACTTGCGCATGTGTGCGTGCACACACACACACACACACACACACACACACACACACACACACACACACACACACTTCCCATTGTACACACTTATCACTGTGGTCATCCCCACCACTGCATATGATGACAACCATGCCCTGCCCTCTGTTACCTGGGTAACTTGTGTCTGATGTACAGTGTAGCCAGTCCATGCAGGCATAGCACAGCCTGTACTATGTGTATTGACCCTACTCCTCATGTGGGTGCAGTCAGTTGCTCCTAGTACTTCATGGAAATGGGCTCTGTAATAAAATGTCTACATGGTGTTGCATGTCTCCTCTGTAATGCATGGAAACCACCTATGCTCCACCATGTGTTGTAGTATGGCATCAAGAATATGTTGGAGTTTCTGTGAGGCAGATGCCCGGGGTACACCCACTGTATCTCATATTAGTCACTGACAGGTTCCAATAGCTAATATGTCAAAGCCACATATACCCTGTGGTCCACAAGGATTGGTACTTCACTCATCCCATGAACCTGCATATGAGGGTAATACATCTCAACCAGCTCCTGCATGG